>NW_027461776.1:1669247-1671747 GCF_050947455.1 Rhinoderma darwinii
CAGGGGGTGTGTATATATATTGTATGTATGGTACAGGGGGTGTGTATATATATTGTATGTATGGTACAGGGGGTGTGTATATATATTGTATGTATGGTACAGGGGGTGTGATATATATATTGTATGTATGGTACAGGGGGTGTGTATATATATTGTATGTATGGTACAGGGGGTGTGTATATATATTGTATGTATGGTACAGGGGGTGTGTATATATATTGTATGTATGGTACAGGGGGTGTGTATATATATTGTATGTATGGTACAGGGGGTGTGTATATATATTGTATGTATGGTACAGGGGGTGTGTATATATATTGTATGTATGGTACAGGGGGTGTGTATATATATTGTATGTATGGTACAGGGGGTGTGTATATATATTGTATGTATGGTACAGGGGGTGTGTATATATATTGTATGTATGGTACAGGGGGTGTGTATATATATTGTATGTATGGTACAGGGGGTGTGTATATATATTGTATGTATGGTACAGGGGGTGTGTATATATATTGTATGTATGGTACAGGGGGTGTGTATATATATTGTATGTATGGTACAGGGGGTGTGTATATATATTGTATGTATGGTACAGGGGGTGTGTATATATATTGTATGTATGGTACAGGGGGTGTGTATATATATTGTATGTATGGTACAGGGGGTGTGTATATATATTGTATGTATGGTACAGGGGGTGTGTATATATATTGTATGTATGGTACAGGGGGTGTGTATATATATTGTATGTATGGTACAGGGGGTGTGTATATATATTGTATGTATGGTACAGGGGGTGTGTATATATATATTGTATGTATGGTACAGGGGGTGTGTATATATATATTGTATGTATGGTACAGGGGGTGTGTATATATATATTGTATGTATGGTACAGGGGGTGTGTATATATATATTGTATGTATGGTACAGGGGGTGTGTATATATATATTGTATGTATGGTACAGGGGGTGTGTATATATATATATTGTATGTATGGTACAGGGGGTGTGTATATATATATATTGTATGTATGGTACAGGGGGTGTGTATATATATATATTGTATGTATGGTACAGGGGGTGTGTATATATATATATTGTATGTATGGTACAGGGGGTGTGTATATATATATTGTATGTATGGTACAGGGGGTGTGTATATATATATATTGTATGTATGGTACAGGGGGTGTGTATATATATATTGTATGTATGGTACAGGGGGTGTGTATATATATATTGTATGTATGGTACAGGGGGTGTGTATATATATATTGTATGTATGGTACAGGGGGTGTGTATATATATATTGTATGTATGGTACAGGGGGTGTGTATATATATATTGTATGTATGGTACAGGGGGTGTGTATATATATATTGTATGTATGGTACAGGGGGTGTGTATATATATATTGTATGTATGGTACAGGGGGTGTGTATATATATATTGTATGTATGGTACAGGGGGTGTGTATATATATATTGTATGTATGGTACAGGGGGTGTGTATATATATATTGTATGTATGGTACAGGGGGTGTGTATATATATATGTATGTATGGTACAGGGGGTGTGTATATATATATTGTATGTATGGTACAGGGGGTGTGTATATATATATTGTATGTATGGTACAGGGGGTGTGTATATATATATGTATGTATGGTACAGGGGGTGTGTATATATATATTGTATGTATGGTACAGGGGGTGTGTATATATATATTGTATGTATGGTACAGGGGTGTGTATATATATTGTATGTATGGTACAGGGGGTGTGTATATATATATTGTATGTATGGTACAGGGGGTGTGTATATATATATTGTATGTATGGTACAGGGGGTGTGTATATATATTGTATGTATGGTACAGGGGGTGTGTATATATATATTGTATGTATGGTACAGGGGGTGTGTGTATATATATTGTATGTATGGTACAGGGGGTGTGTATATATATATTGTATGTATGGTACAGGGGGTGTGTATATATATATTGTATGTATGGTACAGGGGGTGTGTGTATATATATGTATGTATGGTACAGGGGGTGTGTATATATATTGTATGTATGGTACAGGGGGTGTGTGTATATATATTGTATGTATGGTACAGGGGGTGTGTGTATATATATTGTATGTATGGTACAGGGGGTGTGTGTATATATATTGTATGTATGGTACAGGGGTGTGTATATATATTGTATGTATGGTACAGGGGGTGTGTGTATATATATTGTATGTATGGTACAGGGGGTGTGTGTATATATATTGTATGTATGGTACAGGGGTGTGTGTATATATATTGTATGTATGGTACAGGGGGTGTGTGTATATATATGTATGTATGGTACAGGGGTGTGTGTATATATATGTATGTATGGTACAGGGGGTGTGTGTATATATATTGTATGTATGGTACAGGGGGTGTGTGTATATATATTGTATGTATGGTACAGGGGGTGTGTGTATATATATTGTATGTATGGT
>NW_027461776.1:1676747-1914891 GCF_050947455.1 Rhinoderma darwinii
TGTGTATGTATGTATGGTACAGGGGGTGTGTATGTATGGTACAGGGGGTGTGTATGTATGTATGGTACAGGGGGTGTGTATGTATGTATGGTACAGGGGGTGTGTATGTATGTATGGTACAGGGGGTTTGTATGTATGGTACAGGGGGTGTGTATGTATGTATGGTACAGGGGGTGTGTGTGTATGTATGGTACAGGGGGTGTGTGTGTATGTATGGTACAGGGGGTGTGTGTGTATGTATGGTACAGGGGGTGTGTGTGTATGTATGGTACAGGGGGTGTGTATATATATATGTATGGTACAGGGGGTGTGTATATATATGGTACAGGGGGTGTGTGTGTATATATATATATGTATGGTACAGGGGGTGTGTATATGTATGTATGGTACAGGGTGTGTGTGTGTGTGTGTGTGTGTGTGTGTATGGTACAGGGGGTGTGTGTGTGAGTGTGTGTCTATATATATATATATATGTGTGTGTGTATATGGTACAAGTGGTGACGTGGTGGTGTCGGGTGGTCTTGATGACTGGTATCGGTAGTGACGTGGTGGTGATGGGTGGTCTTGATGACTGGTATCGGTAGTGACGTGGTGGTGGAGGGTGGTCTTGATGACTGGTATGGGTAGTGACGTGGTGGGTGGTCTTGATGACTGGTATGAGTAGTGACGTGGTGGATGGTCTTGACTGGTATCGGTAGTGACGTGGTGGTGGGTGGTCTTGTTGACTGGTATGGGTAGTGACGTGGTGGTGGGTGGTCTTCATGACTGGTATCGTTAGTGACGTGGTGGTGGGTGGTCTTGATGACTGGTATCAGTAGTGACGTGGTGTCGGGTGGTCTTGATGACTGGTATCAGTTGTGATGTGGTGCTGGTGGGTGGTCTTGATGACTGGTATCAGTAGTGACGTGGTGGTGGGTGGTCTTGATGACTGGTATCGGTAGTGACGTGGTGTCGGGTGGTCTTGATTGGTATGAGTAGTGACGTGGTGGGTGGTCTTGATGACTGGTATCAGTAGTGATGTGGTGCTGGTGGGTGGTCTTGATGACTGGTATCAGTAGTGACGTGGTGCTGGTGGGTGGTCTTGATGACTGGTATCAGTAGTGACGTGGTGCTGGTGGGTGGTCTTGATGACTGGTATGGGTAGTGACGTGGTGCTGGTGGGTGGTCTTGATGACTGGTATGGGTAGTGACGTGGTGCTGGTGGGTGGTCTTGATGACTGGTATCAGTAGTGACGTGGTGGTGGGTGGTCTTGATGACTGGTATCAGTAGTGATGTGGTGCTGGTGGGTGGTCTTGATGACTGGTATGGGTAGTGACGTGCTGGTGGGTGGTCTTGATGACTGGTATGGGTAGTGACGTGGTGGTGGGTGGTCTTGATGACTGGTATCAGTAGTGACGTGGTGGTGGGTGGGCTTGATGACTGGTATCAGTAGTGACGTGGTGGCCTTGATGACTGGTATCAGTAGTGACGTGGTGGTGGGTGGTCTTGATGACTGGTATCAGTAGTGACGTGGTGGTGGGTGGTCTTGATGACTGGTATCAGTAGTGACGTGGTGGTGGGTGGTCTTGATGACTGGTATCAGTAGTGACGTGGTGGTGGGTGGTCTTGATGACTGGTATCAGTAGTGACGTGGTGTCGGGTGGTCTTGATGACTGGTATCAGTAGTGACGTGGTGTCGGGTGGTCTTGATGACTGGTATCAGTGACGTGGTGGTGGGTGGTCTTGATGACTGGTATCAGTGGTGTCGGGTGGTCTTGATGACTGGTATCAGTAGTGACGTGGTGGTGGGTGGTCTTGATGACTGGTATCAGTAGTGACGTTGGGTGGTCTTGATGACTGGTATCAGTAGTGACGTGCTGGTGGGTGGTCTTGATGACTGGTATCAGTAGTGACGTGGTGGTGGGTGGTCTTGATGACTGGTATCTGTAGTGACATGGTGGTGGTGGGTGGTCTTGATGACTGGTATCAGTAGTGACATGGTGGTGGTGGGTGGTCTTGATTACTGGTATCAGTAGTGACATGGTGGTGGTGGGTGGTCTTGATGACTGGTATCAGTAGTGACATGGTGGTGGTGGGTGGTCTTGATGACTGGTATCAGTAGTGACGGTGGGTGGGCCTGATGACTGGTATCAGTAGTGACATGGTGGTGGTGGGTGGTCTTGATGACTGGTATCAGTAGTGACATGGTGGTGGTGGGTGGTCTTGATGACTGGTATCAGTAGTGACGTGGTGGTGGGTGGTCTTGATGACTGGTATCAATAGTGACGGTGGGTGGTCTTGATGACTGGTATCAGTAGTGACGGTGGGTGGTCTTGATGACTGGTATCAGTAGTGACGGTGGGTGGTCTTGATGACTGGTATCAGTAGTGACGGTGGGTGGTCTTGATGACTGGTATCAGTAGTGACGTGGTGGTGGGTGGTCTTGATGACTGGTATCAGTAGTGACGTGGTGGTGGGTGGGCTTGATGACTGGTATCAGTAGTGACGTGGTGGTGGGTGGTCTTGATGACTGGTATCAGTAGTGACGTGGTGGTGGGTGGTCTTGATGACTGGTATCAGTAGTGACGTGGTGGTGGGTGGTCTTGATGACTGGTATCAGTAGTGACGTGGTGGTGGGTGGTCTTGATGACTGGTATCAGTAGTGACGTGGTGGTGGGTGGTCTTGATGACTGGTATCAGTAGTGACGTGGTGTCGGGTGGTCTTGATGACTGGTATCAGTAGTGACGTGGTGTCGGGTGGTCTTGATGACTGGTATCAGTGACGTGGTGGTGGGTGGTCTTGATGACTGGTATCAGTGGTGTCGGGTGGTCTTGATGACTGGTATCAGTAGTGACGTGGTGGTGGGTGGTCTTGATGACTGGTATCAGTAGTGACGTGGTGGTGGGTGGTCTTGATGACTGGTATCAGTAGTGACGTGCTGGTGGGTGGTCTTGATGACTGGTATCAGTAGTGACGTGCTGGTGGGTGGTCTTGATGACTGGTATCTGTAGTGACATGGTGGTGGTGGGTGGTCTTGATGACTGGTATCAGTAGTGACATGGTGGTGGTGGGTGGTCTTGATGACTGGTATCAGTAGTGACATGGTGGTGGTGGGTGGTCTTGATGACTGGTATCAGTAGTGACGGTGGGTGGGCCTGATGACTGGTATCAGTAGTGACATGGTGGTGGTGGGTGGTCTTGATGACTGGTATCAGTAGTGACATGGTGGTGGTGGGTGGTCTTGATGACTGGTATCAGTAGTGACGTGGTGGTGGGTGGTCTTGATGACTGGTATCAATAGTGACGGTGGGTGGTCTTGATGACTGGTATCAGTAGTGACGGTGGGTGGTCTTGATGACTGGTATCAGTAGTGACGGTGGGTGGTCTTGATGACTGGTATCAGTAGTGACGGTGGGTGGTCTTGATGACTGGTATCAGTAGTGACGTGGTGGTGGTGGGTGGTCTTGATGACTGGTATCAGTAGTGACATGGTGGTGGTGGGTGGTCTTGATGACTGGTATCAGTAGTGACATGGTGGTGGTGGGTGGTCTTGATGACTGGTATCAGTAGTGACGTGGTGGTGGGTGGTCTTGATGACTGGTATCAGTAGTGACATGGTGGTGGTGGGTGGTCTTGATGACTGGTATCAGTAGTGACATGGTGGTGGTGGGTGGTCTTGATGACTGGTATCAGTAGTGACGTGGTGGTGGGTGGTCTTGATGACTGGTATCAGTAGTGACATGGTGGTGGTGGGTGGTCTTGATGACTGGTATCAGTAGTGACGGTGGGTGGTCTTGATGACTGGTATCAGTAGTGACGTGGTGGTGGGTGGTCTTGATGACTGGTATCAGTGACGTGGTGGTGGGTGGTCTTGATGACTGGTATCAGTAGTTACGTGGTGGTGGGTGGTCTTGATGACTGGTATCAGTAGTGACGGTGGTGGTGGGTGGTCTTGATGACTGGTATCAGTAGTGACATGGTGGTGGGTGGTCTTGATGACTGGTATCAGTAGTGACATGGTGGTGGGTGGTCTTGATGACTGGTATCAGTAGTGACATGGTGGTGGTGGGTGGTCTTGATGACTGGTATCAGTAGTGACATGGTGGTGGTGGGTGGTCTTGATGACTGGTATCAGTAGTGACATGGTGGTGGTGGGTGGTCTTGATGACTGGTATCAGTAGTGACATGGTGGTGGTGGGTGGTCTTGATGACTGGTATCAGTAGTGACGGTGGGTGGGCCTGATGACTGGTATCAGTAGTGACATGGTGGTGGTGGGTGGTCTTGATGACTGGTATCAGTAGTGACGTGGTGGTGGGTGGTCTTGATGACTGGTATCAGTAGTGACGTGGTGGTGGGTGGTCTTGATGACTGGTATCAGTAGTGACATGGTGGTGGTGGGTGGTCTTGATGACTGGTATCAGTAGTGACGGGTGGTCTTGATGACTGGTATCAGTAGTGAGTGGTGGTGGGTGGTCTTGATGACTGGTATCAGTGACGTGGTGGTGGGTGGTCTTGATGACTGGTATCAGTAGTTACGTGGTGGTGGGTGGTCTTGATGACTGGTATCAGTAGTGACGGTGGTGGTGGGTGGTCTTGATGACTGGTATCAGTAGTGACATGGTGGTGGGTGGTCTTGATGACTGGTATCAGTAGTGACATGGTGGTGGTGGGTGTCTTGATGACTGTATCAGTAGTGACATGGTTGGTGGGTGGTCTTGATGACTGGTATCAGTAGTGACATGGTGGTGGTGGGTGGTCTTGATGACTGGTATCAGTAGTGAGGGTGGGGTGGGACCTGAGACTGGTATCAGTAGTGACATGGTGGTGGTGGGTGGTCTTGATGACTGGTATCAGTAGTGACATGGTGGTGGTGGGTGGTCTTGATGACTGGTATCAGTAGTGACATGGTGGTGGTGGGTGGTCTTGATGACTGGTATCAGTAGTGACATGTGGTGGGTGGTCTTGATGCCTGGTATCAGGACTAGTGACGGTGGGTGGTCTTGATGACTGGTATCAGTAGTGACGGTGGTTGGTCTTGATGACTGGTATCAGTAGTGACGTGGTGGTGGGTGGTCTTGATGCCTGGTATCAGTAGTGACGTGGTGGTGGGTGGTCTTGATGACTGGTATCAGTAGTGACGGTGGGTGGTCTTGATGACGGGTATCAGTAGTGACGGTGGGTGGTCTTGATGGCCTGGTATCAGTAGTGACGGTGGGTGGTCTTGATGCCTGGTATCAGTAGTGACGGTGGTGGGTGGTCTTGATGACTGGTATCAGTAGTGACGTGGTGGTGGTGTGGTCTTGATGACTGGTATCAGTAGTGACTGGTGGTGGTGGTGGTCTTGATGACTGGTATCAGTAGTGACGGTGGTGGTGGGTGGTCTTGATGACTGGTATCAGTAGTGACATGGTGGTGGGTGGTCTTGATGACTGGTATCAGTAGTGACATGGTGGTGGTGGGTGGTCTTGATGACTGGTATCAGTAGTGACATGGTGGTGGTGGGTGGTCTTGATGACTGGTATCAGTAGTGACATGGTGGTGGTGGGTGGTCTTGATGACTGGTATCAGTAGTGACATGGTGGTGGTGGGTGGTCTTGATGACTGGTATCAGTAGTGACATGGTGGTGGGTGGTCTTGATGACTGGTATCAGTAGTGACAGTGGTGGTGGGTGGTCTTGATGACTGGTATCAGTAGTGACATGGTGGTGGGTGGTCTTGATGACTGGTATCAGTAGTGACATGGTGGTGGTGGGTGGTCTTGATGACTGGTATCAGTAGTGACATGGTGGTGGTGGGTGGTCTTGATGACTGGTATCAGTAGTGACATGGTGGTGGTGGGTGGTCTTGATGACTGGTATCAGTAGTGACGGTGGGTGGGCCTGATGACTGGTATCAGTAGTGACATGGTGGTGGTGGGTGGTCTTGATGACTGGTATCAGTAGTGACGTGGTGGTGGGTGGTCTTGATGACTGGTATCAGTAGTGACATGGTGGTGGTGGGTGGTCTTGATGACTGGTATCAGTAGTGACGGTGGGTGGTCTTGATGACTGGTATCAGTAGTGACGTGGTGGTGGGTGGTCTTGATGACTGGTATCAGTGACGTGGTGGTGGGTGGTCTTGATGACTGGTATCAGTAGTTACGTGGTGGTGGGTGGTCTTGATGACTGGTATCAGTAGTGACGGTGGTGGTGGGTGGTCTTGATGACTGGTATCAGTAGTGACATGGTGGTGGGTGGTCTTGATGACTGGTATCAGTAGTGACATGGTGGTGGTGGGTGGTCTTGATGACTCGTATCAGTAGTGACATGGTGGTGGTGGGTGGTCTTGATGACTGGTATCAGTAGTGACATGGTGGTGGTGGGTGGTCTTGATGACTGGTATCAGTAGTGACATGGTGGTGGTGGGTGGTCTTGATGACTGGTATCAGTAGTGAGGGTGGGTGGGCCTGATGACTGGTATCAGTAGTGACATGGTGGTGGTGGGTGGTCTTGATGACTGGTATCAGTAGTGACATGGTGGTGGTGGGTGGTCTTGATGACTGGTATCAGTAGTGACATGGTGGTGGTGGGTGGTCTTGATGACTGGTATCAGTAGTGACGGTGGGTGGTCTTGATGCCTGGTATCAGTAGTGACGGTGGGTGGTCTTGATGCCTGGTATCAGTAGTGACGGTGGTTGGTCTTGATGACTGGTATCAGTAGTGACGTGGTGGTGGGTGGTCTTGATGACTGGTATCAGTAGTGACGTGGTGGTGGGTGGTCTTGATGACTGGTATCAGTAGTGACGGTGGGTGGTCTTGATGACGGGTATCGGTAGTGACGGTGGGTGGTCTTGATGCCTGGTATCAGTAGTGACGGTGGGTGGTCTTGATGACTGGTATCAGTAGTGACATGGTGGTGGGTGGTCTTGATGACTGGTATCAGTAGTGACATGGTGGTGGGTGGTCTTGATGACTGGTATGGGTAGTGACGTGGTGGTGGGTGGTCTTGATGACTGGTATCAGTAGTGACGTGGTGGTGGGTGGTCTTGATGACTGGTATCAGTAGTGACGTGGTGGTGGGTGGTCTTGATGACTGGTATCAGTAGTGACATGGTGGTGGTGGGTGGTCTTGATGACTGGTATGGGTAGTGACGTGGTTTATTATCTCTTTACAGTGTGACCTCCATGGCCCTGATTGAAGGTGTCGGTGATGAGGTTACTGTACTTTGTGCGTCACTTTTTCTGCTGTCTGTGATTGTCTTGGCTTGGATTTCAACCCACACTGAAAGGAGGTCGTCTCCGGGGTCGTCTCCGGGAGAGAGTTCATCTGCTAGACATGGAGAGGAGCAGAATCTGGGACCCCTGTCGGCCGGCGCGCAGCTCCCTGGCAGTATCGATGATTCTCATGCAGCTTCTTCCTCGAATATCCGGACGTGTCCCATCAATCCTGAGCGCAGCCGCACATCAGAAGACCCCTCCCCGAGTAATGTCACCCCGAGTAACGACCCCTCCACCAGCTCCGACACCCCCACTGTCAGGCACAGACCCCCGACCCAGGACGGCCCCGCAGAAAGTCACCCCACAATAACGCTGCGACTAAAGTTCATGAATGAAACGGAGCGTGCGATGACGGTGCGGCTGACGGACTCCGTCCTGGACATTAAGAGGTAAGAGAGCGGCTATTGTCCCACCGCGGCCCTCCAACGGGTCATCAACGCCTTTCTATCAGTAATTAGGGATTGTGTCATGTATGTGGGGGCAGGAGTTATCCAGCTACATCCTAGGCTGCTGCACACAAGAGCACTCCTCCTGTACCTCCTCCTCACTGCCCCACGTGATAAGCTGCACACAAGAGCACTCCTCCTGTAGCTCCCCCTCACTGCCCCCACGTGATATGCTGCACACGAGAGCACTCCTCCTGTACCTCCCCCTCACTGCCCCCACGTGATAAGCTGCACACAAGAGCGCTCCTCCTGTACCTCTCCCTCACTGCCCCCACGTGATATGCTGCACACGAGAGCACTCCTCCTGTACCTCTCCCTCACTGCCCCCACGTGATATGCTGCACACGAGAGCACTCCTCCTGTACCTCCCCCTCACTGCCCCCACGTGATATGCTGCACACGAGAGCACTCCTCCTGTACCTCCCCCTCACTGCCCCCACGTGATATGCTGCACACGAGAGCACTCCTCCTGTACCTCCCCCTCACTGTTCCCACGTGATATGCTGCACACGAGAGCACTCCTCCTGTACCTCCCCCTCACTGCCCCCACGTGATATGCTGCACACGAGAGCACTCCTCCTGTACCTCCCCCTCACTGCC
The DNA here is from genome assembly GCF_050947455.1 of Rhinoderma darwinii. Classification (NCBI taxonomy): domain Eukaryota; kingdom Metazoa; phylum Chordata; class Amphibia; order Anura; family Rhinodermatidae; genus Rhinoderma; species Rhinoderma darwinii. The sequence goes on from NW_027461776.1 coordinate 1,685,032, forward strand.
CCCACGTGATATGCTGCACACAAGAGCGCTCCTCCTGTACCTCCTCCTCACTGCCCCCACGTGATATGCTGCACACGAGCGCTCCTCCTGTACCTCCCCCTCACTGCCCCCACGTGATATGCTGCACACGAGCGCTCCTCCTGTACCTCCCCCTCACTGCTCCCACGTGATATGCTGCACACGAGAGCACTCCTCCTGTATCTCCCCCTCACTGCTCCCACGTGATATGCTGCACACGAGAGCACTCCTCCTGTATCTCCCCCTCACTGCTCCCACGTGATATGCTGCACACGAGCGCTCCTCCTGTACCTCCCCCTCACTGCTCCCACGTGATATGCTGCACACGAGAGCACTCCTCCTGTACCTCCCCCTCACTGCCCCCACGTGATATGCTGCACACGAGAGCAGTCCTCCTGTACCTCCCCCTCACTGCCCCCACGTGATATGCTGCACACGAGAGCACTCCTCCTGTACCTCCCCCTCACTGTTCCCACGTGATATGCTGCACACGAGAGCACTCCTCCTGTACCTCCCCCTCACTGCCCCCACGTGATATGCTGCACACGAGAGCACTCCTCCTGTACCTCCCCCTCACTGCCCCCACGTGATATGCTGCACACAAGAGCGCTCCTCCTGTACCTCCTCCTCACTGCCCCCACGTGATATGCTGCACACGAGCGCTCCTCCTGTACCTCCCCCTCACTGCCCCCACGTGATATGCTTCACACGAGAGCACTCCTCCTGTAGCTCCCCCTCACTGCCCCCACGTGATATGCTGCACACGAGAGCGCTCCTCCTGTACCTCCCCCTCACTGCCCCCACGTGATATGCTGCACACGAGAGCGCTCCTGTACCTCCCCCTCACTGCTCCCACGTGATATGCTGCACACGAGCGCTCCTCCTGTACCTCCCCCTCACTGCTCCCACGTGATATGCTGCACACAAGAGCACTCCTCCCGTACCTCCCCCTCACTGCCCCCACGTGATATGCTGCACACGAGAGCACTCCTCCCGTACCTCCCCCTCACTGCCCCCACGTGATATGCTGCACACAAGAGCGCTCCTCCTGTACCTCCCCCTCACTGCCCCCACGTGATATGCTGCACACAAGAGCGCTCCTCCTGTACCTCCTCCTCACTGCCCCCACGTGATATGCTGCACACAAGAGCACTCCTCCTGTACCTCCCCCTCACTGCTCCCACGTGATATGCTGCACACAAGAGCACTCCTCCCGTACCTCCCCCTCACTGCCCCCACGTGATATGCTGCACACGAGAGCACTCCTCCCGTACCTCCCCCTCACTGCCCCCACGTGATATGCTGCACACGAGAGCACTCCTCCCGTACCTCCCCCTCACTGCTCCCACGTGATATGCTGCACACGAGAGCACTCCTCCTGTACCTCCCCCTCACTGCTCCCACGTGATATGCTGCACACAAGAGCGCTCCTCCTGTATCTCCCCCTCACTGCCCCCACGTGATATGCTGCACACGAGAGCACTCCTCCTGTATCTCCCCCTCACTGCCCCCACGTGATATGCTGCACACGAGAGCGCTCCTCCTGTACCTCCCCCTCACTGCTCCCACGTGATATGCTGCACACAAGAGCACTCCTCCTGTACCTCCCCCTCACTGCCCCCACGTGATATGCTGCACACGAGAGCAGTCCTCCTGTACCTCCCCCTCACTGCCCCCACGTGATATGCTGCACACAAGAGCACTCCTCCTGTACCTCCCCCTCACTGCCCCCACGTGATATGCTGCACACGAGAGCAGTCCTCCTGTACCTCCCCCTCACTGCTCCCACGTGATATGCTGCACACAAGAGCGCTCCTCCTGTACCTCCTCCTCACTGCCCCCACGTGATATGCTGCACACGAGCGCTCCTCCTGTACCTCCCCCTCACTGCCCCCACGTGATATGCTTCACACGAGAGCACTCCTCCTGTAGCTCCCCCTCACTGCCCCCACGTGATATGCTGCACACGAGAGCGCTCCTCCTGTACCTCCCCCTCACTGCCCCCACGTGATATGCTGCACACGAGAGCGCTCCTGTACCTCCCCCTCACTGCTCCCACGTGATATGCTGCACACGAGCGCTCCTCCTGTACCTCCCCCTCACTGCTCCCACGTGATATGCTGCACACAAGAGCACTCCTCCCGTACCTCCCCCTCACTGCCCCCACGTGATATGCTGCACACGAGAGCACTCCTCCCGTACCTCCCCCTCACTGCCCCCACGTGATATGCTGCACACAAGAGCGCTCCTCCTGTACCTCCCCCTCACTGCCCCCACGTGATATGCTGCACACAAGAGCGCTCCTCCTGTACCTCCTCCTCACTGCCCCCACGTGATATGCTGCACACAAGAGCACTCCTCCTGTACCTCCCCCTCACTGCTCCCACGTGATATGCTGCACACAAGAGCACTCCTCCCGTACCTCCCCCTCACTGCCCCCACGTGATATGCTGCACACGAGAGCACTCCTCCCGTACCTCCCCCTCACTGCCCCCACGTGATATGCTGCACACGAGAGCACTCCTCCCGTACCTCCCCCTCACTGCTCCCACGTGATATGCTGCACACGAGAGCACTCCTCCTGTACCTCCCCCTCACTGCTCCCACGTGATATGCTGCACACAAGAGCGCTCCTCCTGTATCTCCCCCTCACTGCCCCCACGTGATATGCTGCACACGAGAGCACTCCTCCTGTATCTCCCCCTCACTGCCCCCACGTGATATGCTGCACACGAGAGCGCTCCTCCTGTACCTCCCCCTCACTGCTCCCACGTGATATGCTGCACACAAGAGCACTCCTCCTGTACCTCCCCCTCACTGCCCCCACGTGATATGCTGCACACAAGAGCACTCCTCCTGTACCTCCCCCTCACTGCCCCCACGTGATATGCTGCACACGAGAGCACTCCTCCTGTATCTCCCCCTCACTGCCCCCACGTGATATGCTGCACACGAGAGCACTCCTCCTGTACCTCCCCCTCACTGCCCCCACGTGATATGCTGCACACGAGAGCACTCCTCCTGTACCTCCCCCTCACTGCCCCCACGTTATGATATGCTGCACACGAGAGCACTCCTCCTGTACCTCCCCCTCACTGCCCCCACGTGATATGCTGCACACGAGAGCACTCCTCCTGTACCTCCCCCTCACTGCCCCCACGTGATATGCTGCACACAAGAGCACTCCTCCTGTACCTCCCCCTCACTGCCCCCACGTGATATGCTGCACACAAGAGCACTCCTCCTGTATCTCCCCCTCACTGCTCCCACGTGATATGCTGCACACGAGCGCTCCTCCTGTACCTCCCCCTCACTGCTCCCACGTGATATGCTGCACACGAGAGCGCTCCTCCTGTACCTCCCCCTCACTGCCCCCACGTGATATGCTGCACACGAGAGCACTCCTCCTGTACCTCCCCCTCACTGCCCCCACGTGATATGCTGCACACGAGAGCACTCCTCCTGTACCTCCCCCTCACTGCTCCCACGTGATATGCTGCACACGAGAGCACTCCTCCTGTACCTCCCCCTCACTGCCCCCACGTGATATGCTGCACACGAGAGCACTCCTCCTGTAGCTCCCCCTCACTGCCCCCACGTGATATGCTGCACACAAGAGCGCTCCTCCTGTACCTGCCCCCACGTGATATGCTGCACACGAGAGCACTCCTCCTGTACCTCCCCCTCACTGCCCCCACGTGATATGCTGCACACAAGAGCACTCCTCCTGTACCTCCCCCTCACTGCCCCCACGTGATATGCTGCACACGAGAGCACTCCTCCTGTATCTCCCCCTCACTGCCCCCACGTGATATGCTGCACACGAGAGCACTCCTCCTGTACCTCCCCCTCACTGCCCCCACGTGATATGCTGCACACGAGAGCACTCCTCCTGTACCTCCCCCTCACTGCCCCCACGTTATGATATGCTGCACACGAGAGCACTCCTCCTGTACCTCCCCCTCACTGCCCCCACGTGATATGCTGCACACGAGAGCACTCCTCCTGTACCTCCCCCTCACTGCCCCCACGTGATATGCTGCACACGAGAGCACTCCTCCTGTATCTCCCCCTCACTGCCCCCACGTGATATGCTGCACACGAGAGCACTCCTCCTGTACCTCCCCCTCACTGCCCCCACGTGATATGCTGCACACGAGAGCACTCCTCCTGTACCTCCCCCTCACTGCCCCCACGTTATGATATGCTGCACACGAGAGCACTCCTCCTGTACCTCCCCCTCACTGCCCCCACGTGATATGCTGCACACGAGAGCACTCCTCCTGTACCTCCCCCTCACTGCCCCCACGTGATATGCTGCACACAAGAGCACTCCTCCTGTACCTCCCCCTCACTGCCCCCACGTGATAAGCTGCACACAAGAGCACTCCTCCTGTATCTCCCCCTCACTGCTCCCACGTGATATGCTGCACACAAGAGCACTCCTCCTGTATCTCCCCCTCACTGCTCCCACGTGATATGCTGCACACGAGCGCTCCTCCTGTACCTCCCCCTCACTGCTCCCACGTGATATGCTGCACACGAGAGCGCTCCTCCTGTACCTCCCCCTCACTGCCCCCACGTGATATGCTGCACACGAGAGCACTCCTCCTGTACCTCCCCCTCACTGCCCCCACGTTATGATATGCTGCTTCCGTATCTCCAGTAGAAGTGATTGTCCGTTACTGGTGGAGTGGACCTCGCTGAGCTTTGCTGTTTTTGTAAGTTCTGACAATCTAATCCGGAAGCAGCAGGAGCCGAGAGATGCAGAGTCGGGTTTAGGGGGCCTCGTTCTAGAGGTGGGACCCCCAGTGGTGAGAGCCGCATCTATCGGACGCCATAAAACTCCAAAAGTGACCGCAGCGTCATCCAAACATAGTAGTAGAGGATAACCCAATGTAACCAGATCCTATCGCAGCAAGTAACGGGCGTCCCCCGATCCTGCGGACCGCCGATGAGTGACCGTTCTGGTGTTACGGGACGTCCACAATTCCCTATTAAACGCTCCTCTAGACTTCATTCCCTGCGCACCGGACGCGCCTCCACCTGTTCCCTCAAATGTGAGCGGCGGGATCCGGCTCTGTTTGGCCTTGTTCACATGGCGCTGGAAAAACCTGAGTGTGAACGCGCCCATAAATTCTAGTGTTTCTGTAAAGCGCTGTTTAGGATCCAGGCGTTTTTCACGTGTTTTGTGTGCAGGTTTCGGTGCGTAGTTAGGACCCCCATTGGCTGTAGGAGTTGGGCGTGTCTTGTGTGCGGGTTTCGGCGCGTAGTTAGGACCCCCATTGGCTGTAGGAGTTGGGCGTGTTTCGGCGTGTAGTTAGGACCCCCATTGGCTGTAGGAGTTGGGCGTGTTTTGTGTGCGGGTTTCGGCGTGTAGTTAGGACCCCCATTGGCTTTAGGAGTTAGGCGTGTTTCGGCACATAGTTAGGACTCCCATTGGCTGTAGGAGTTGGGCGTGTTTCGGCGTGTAGTTAGGACCCCCATTGGCTGTAGGAGTTGGGCGTGTTTCGGCGTGTAGTTAGGACCCCCATTGGCTGTAGGAGTTGGGCGTGTTTTGTGTGCGGGTTTCGGCGCGTAGTTGGGACCCCCATTGGCTGTAGGAGTTGGGCGTGTTTTGTGTGCGGGTTTCGGCGTGTAGTTAGGACCCCCATTGGCTGTAGGAGTTGGGCGTGTTTTGTGTGCGGGTTTCGGCGCGTAGTTGGGACCCCCATTGGCTGTAGGAGTTGGGCGTGTTTTGTGTGCTGGTTTCGGCGCGTAGTTGGGACCCCCATTGGCTGTAGGAGTTGGGGGTGTTTTGTGTGCGGGTTTCGGCGCGTAGTTGGGACCCCCATTGGCTGTAGGAGTTGGGCGTGTTTTGTGTGCGGGGTCGGCGCGTATTTAGGACCCCCTTTGGCTGTAGGAGTTGGGCGTGTTTCGGCGTGTAGTTAGGACCCCCATTGGCTGTAGGAGTTGGGCGTGTTTTCTGCGCGGGTTTCGGTGCGTAGTTAGGACCCCCATTGGCTGTAGGAGTTGGCCGTGTTTCGGCGCGTAGTTAGGAACCCCATTGGCTGTAGGAGTTGGGCGTGTTTCGGCGCGTAGTTAGGACCCCCATTGGCTGTAGGAGTTGGGCGTGTTTTGTGCGCGGGTTTCGGCGCGTAGTTAGGACCCCCATTGGCTGTAGGAGTTGGGCATGTTTCGGCGTGTAGTTAGGATCCCCATTGGCTATAGGAGTTGGGTGTGTTTTGTGTGCCGCTTTCGGCGCGTAGTTAGGACCCCCATTGGCTGTAGGAGTTGGGCGTGTTTTGTGCGTGGGTTTCGGCGCGTAGTTAGGACCCCCATTGGCTGTAGGAGTTGGGCGTGTTTCGGCGTGTAGTTAGGACCCCCATTGGCTGTAGGAGTTGGGCGTGTTTTGTGCGCGGGTTTCGGTGCGTAGTTAGGACCCCCATTGGCTGTAGGAGTTGGGCGTGTTTCGGCACATAGTTAGGACCCCCATTGGCTGTAGGAGTTGGGCGTGTTTTGTGCGCAGGTTTCGGCGTGTAGTTAGGGCCCCCATTGGCTGTTGGAGTTGGGCGTGCTTTGTGTGCGGGTTTCGGCGCGTAGTTAGGACCCCCATTGGCTGTAGGAGCTGGGCATGTTTCAGCGTGTAGTTAGGACCCCCACTGGCTGTAGGAGTTGGGCGTGTTTTGTGTGCGGGTTTCGGCGCGTAATTAGGACCCCCATTGGCTGTAGGAGTTGGGCGTGTTTTGTGCGCGGGTTTCGGCGTGTAGTTTGGACCCCCATTCGCTTTAGGAGTTGGGCGTATTTCGGCGTGTAGTTAGGACCCCCATTGGCTGTAGGAGTTGGGCGTGTTTCGGCGTGTAGTTAGGACCCCCATTGGCTGTAGGAGTTGGGCGTGTTTTGTGTGCGGGTTTCGGCGCGTAGTTAGTTCCCCCATTGGCTGTAGGAGTTGGGCGTGTTTTGTGCGCGGGTTTCGGCGCGTAGTTAGGACCCCCATTGGCTTTAGGAGTTAGGCGTGTTTTGTGTGCAGGTTTCGGCGCGTAGTTAGGACCCCTATTGGCTGTAGGAGTTGGGCGTGTTTTGTGTGCGGGTTTCGGTACGTAGTTAGGACCCCCATTGGCTGTAGGAGTTTGCCGTGTTTCGGCGTATAGTTAGGACCCCCATTGGCTGTAGGAGTTGGGCGTGTTTTGTGCGCGGGTTTCGGTACGTAGTTAGGACCCCCATTGGCTGTAGGAGTTGGGCGTGTTTCGGCGCGTAGTTAGGAACCCCATTGGCTGTAGGAGTTGGGCGTGTTTCGGCGTGTAGTTAGGACCCCCATTGGCTGTAGGAGTTGGGGCGTGTTTTGTGCGCGGGTTTCGGCGTGTAGTTAGGACCCCCATTGGCTGTAGGAGTTGGGCATGCTTTGCGTGCGGGTTTCGGCGCGTAGTTAGGACCCCCATTGGCTGTAGGAGTTGGGCATGTTTCGGCGTGTAGTTAGGACCCCCATTGGCTGTAGGAGTTGGGTGTGTTTTGTGTGCGGGTTTCAGCGCGTAGTTAGGACCCCCATTGGCTGTAGGAGTTGGGCGTGTTTTGTGCGCGGGTTTCGGCGTGTAGTTAGGACCCCCATTGGCTATAGGAGTTGGGCGTGTTTCGGCGTGTAGTCAGGACCCCCATTGGCTGTAGGAGTTGGGCGTGTTTCGGCGCGTAGTTAGGACCCCCATTGGCTGTAGGAGTTGGGCGTGTTTCGGCGTGTAGTTAGGACCCCCATTGGCTGTAGGAGTTGGGCGTGTTTTGTGTGCGGGTTTCGGCGCGTAGTTAGGACCCCCATTGGCTGTAGGAGTTGGGCGTGTTTTGTGCGCGCGTTTCGGCGTGTAGTTAGGACCCCCATTGGCTTTAGGAGTTGGGCGTGTTTCGGCGTGTTGTTAGGACCCCCATTGGCTGTAGGAGTTGGGCGTGTTTTGTGTGCGGGTTTCGGCGCGTAGTTAGGACCCCCATTGGCTGTAGGAGTTGGCCGTGTTTTGTGTGCGGGTTTCGGCGCGTAGTTGGGACCCCCATTGGCTGTAGGAGTTGGGCGTGTTTTGTGTGCGTGTTTCGGCGTGTAGTTAGGACCCCCATTGGCTGTAGGAGTTGGGCGTGTTTTGTGCGCGGGTTTCGGCGTGTAGTTAGGACCCCCATTGGCTTTAGGAGTTGGGCGTGTTTCGGCGTGTAGTTATGACCCCCATTGGCTGTAGGAGTTGGGCGTGTTTCGGCGCGTAGTTAGGACCCCCATTGGCTGTAGGAGTTGGGCGTGTTTTGTGTGCGGGTTTCGGCGCGTAGTTAGGACCCCCATTGGCTTTAGGAGTTGGGCGTGTTTTTGGCGTGTAGTTAGGACCCCCAGTGGCTGTAGGAGTTGGGCGTGTTTTGTGTGCAGGTTTCGGCGTGTAGTTAGGACCCCCATTGGCTGTAGGAGTTGGGCGTGTTTTGTGCGCGGGTTTCGGCGCGTAGTTAGGACCCCCATTGGCTTTAGGAGTTGGGCGTGTTTTTGGCGTGTAGTTAGGACCCCCAGTGGCTGTAGGAGTTGGGCGTGTTTTGTGTGCAGGTTTCGGCGTGTAGTTAGGACCCCCATTGGCTTTAGGAGTTGGGCGTGTTTTTGGCGCGTAGTTAGGACCCCCATTGGCTGTAGGAGTTGGGCGTGTTTTGTGTGCGCGTTTCGGCGTGTAGTTAGGACCCCCATTGGCTGTAGGAGTTGGGCGCGTTTCGGCGTGTAGTCAGGACCCCCATTGGCTGTAGGAGTTGGGCGTGTTTCGGCGCGTAGTTAGGAACCCCATTTGCTGTAGGAGTTGGGCGTGTTTCGGCGTGTAGTTAGGACCCCCATTGGCTGTAGGAGTTGGGCGTGTTTTGTGTGCGGGTTTCGGCGCGTAGTTAGGACCCCCATTGGCTGTAGGAGTTGGGCGTGTTTTGTGTGCGCGTTTCGGCGTGTAGTTTGGACCCCCATTGGCTGTAGGAGATGGGCGTGCTCTGACTTGACCTGGCGCTTCTTTTGTTACACGACGCGTTCTTAAACCCGCGCATCAAAGAACCGCGGCACATGCGCTACAGTGCGCTTTCCCGTTTAAGTCAATGGGAGTCTTAAACAAAAAATGTGACTACCTGCCGTGTGAACAAGGCCTTACTTGTCCCAACACGTTTCTTCAAGGCTTAGCCAATGGATCTGCGGGAGGCGGAGCTGGGAGCGCAGCGGGATTTAAGGAACCCCTTAGAGGATGTTCTTTACCTGATATTGACAAAAAGACAAGTTTGTGTCAGCGGCTCACAGCAGCGCTATAACCACGGGCCACAATGTGTGATGACATCATCGTCTAAGCTGCCCCTGGTGCCATGTGATGTCATCTTGCTGCCTCCCGATCACCACTGGGGCGGGCCCGGCCACGGGGTTGCCTGGAAACAAGGGAAGCTTGCTGCCCGGTGCCTCTGTGGCGTCATCAGTAAGAAGCGGGGCGCAGCGGCAGTCTATAGACTGATCCTCTGTGGGGGGGGGGGGGGATCTGCTGAGCTGCGGTGTTACACGGGGAGCGCGAGGTCATGGACATCAGAGGAGTGTAGGAAATCGGTGACGTCTCCACCCGGCGATCTGCAGGATCGGGTGTGACGGCCGTTTCTTGCTGTGAGGAGGTTCTTACGTTGTATCCTCTGTGCCGTCCTCCCGCTTGTTTGGATATCGCTGCGGTCCCTTTTGTGCTTTTTATCATTAACCCCTTCTCTCTCCAGACGTTTCTCGTTTCTTCATTTTCGCTTTTTCCTCCCCACCTTCCAATCTCCTTTTTATATTTTCCGTTGATCGCCGGATCAGGGCTCGTTTGTCTGCGGGACGAGTTGTAGATTTTCACAGCACCATTTATTGTACCATAGAATGTAGGGGGAAACTGGGAAGAATACACGGTAGAGATTAGGAAGGGGTTAAAAGTGGTTGGTGAAGGGGGGAGGGGACGGAGGGTGATGTAGGACGTCCGGTGAAACACTTGGGATTTATAATCAGACCTCCGTTACTTCCGGTCTAGTCCTGTTGACAGCTCTGGCGCAGGGTCCTGAGCAGTGTTGTTAGTCGGCCTCTCCTGGTATAAGGATTACATTCTGAGCATGAGCTGGACACTGCAGGAGTGCTGCCCCATTGTAGTGATGAACGTTCATCATTTATTACATCACCGCTCTGGCCCCTTCTTATAATGTGAGGGTCACCACTAGTCCCCTGCAGAGGTATTGACTGAGTGGTCCCGTTCTCCCTGGGGGTGGTCCCGTTCTCCCTGGGGGTGGTCCCGTTCTCCCTGGGGGTGGTCCCGTTCTCCCTGGGGGTGGTCCCGTTCTCCCTGGGGGTGGTCCCGTTCTCCCTGGGGGTGGTCCCGTTCTCCCTGGGGGTGGTCCCGTTCTCCCTGGCTGTTTTATAACTTCTTGTCTTCCCTGGTTTTTAGGAGTCAGTTTCCGGGCCAGGAGCCTCGTGTTCGCCTCATTTACCAGGGGCAGCTCCTCCGCGATGATTGTCAGACTGTGGCGTCGCTCCGGCTCCCTGACGGCTGTGTTCTTCATTGTCACCTCTCCCAGCATACCGCAGCCCCTGGGGGTCCTGAACCGTCACAAGACTCTGTAAACATTGGCAGCCTGATGGTCCCGTTGTTCCTGCTCCTGCTGGGCGTGCTGTGGTACTGCCAGTTTGAGTACCCCCAAGTGTTTAATGCGACTGCCACCACATGTCTGGGGGTCCTGACCCTCTTTGTGGTGGTCCTTGTGTTCTCCTCGTACCGTAGATAATCCTGCTCTCACCACATGGTTTACCATACAAAGAGGACAGAGCCGCGTCATCACCTGTGGGGGCCTCGACATCACCTGTGGGGGCCTCGACATCACCTGTGGGGGCCGCTCGCCATCAGGAGGGGACCGTGACGACCTCAACTGAAGCCGCCGCGTCCTGGACCTCCCGCGGTGATCGTTGATGTGTTCAGGAGGATTGGAGAGTACACGCTGCCCGGGGGACCTCTACTGCAGGGGTCAGACCGCCGGTGTGTGGAGGGGGAGCTACTGGATGTCAGAGAGCAGGAATAGACCACGTCCACCATACAGCGCTGCAGGGCTCGTCACAGGGTCCTCCGAGGCAATAACCGGACGGCCGCTGCTTTTGTGTATGAGATATTGGCGGTTTTCTGTGTTGTTGACATTCGTGATCTGATGATAAAACGCTCGTTCATCTAAGTAAAGTATGACGGCCGCTGCGCTCACGGGGCTGCCTCTCATTTCTTGCTAATAACACATATGTAGCAGAGCTGGACGTGTCTTTGTATAATTCTGAGTGCAGATGACTGTTGTTTTCCCGCTGGCCCATGTTACTGTGTGAACAAGTCCGTGTGCGCCCAGTTCATTCACACGTGGTGGTTGTGGTGGGATTAGACCCTTAAAGGCCACGTGCACCTTCAAATATGCGGTTTAGTTTTTTTAGTCAGTTTTGTGTGATTTTAAACCTCTCTTACAGCGTACCCGCAATGACACGGCCTTTCACCACCATTCCCCCGCTGCCGCTATCCTGCAGATACTTCCTCCTAGGTCCGGCCGTTCTACATGTCCGGCAGTAAGGCTCTGTTCACACGCGCTGACCATAAACATCTCACAATACGCAGCTGGTTTCAAGTGAAAACGGTTCCTGATTTGCAGACGTTTTTCGCGGCGTATTTTTCGGACGTTATTGGATTTATTCTTCAATGAAAAACTCCTCTAAAAACGTCCCAAGCAGTGACCTGCGCTTCTTTTTCGCGGGCGTCTTTTTATGCGCTGCTTTTTTAAAACGACGCGTAGAATTAAGCCACGTGGGAACAGAACGCCGTAAAACCAATTGCAAGCGGTGAGCAGATGTTTGGAGGCGTAAACGGCCGTATTACACTGAGAACCGTGCGTGTGAACAAACCCTAAATGTGAAGTCTTCTCTCGCTGCTTCATGAAACGGGCGACACTTCCTGTGACATCAGCGCCGGGAACTGAGGCCAGAGCTGAGCCCTTATATCCCAGCATGCTTTGCTTTTAATTCATGCACGAGCAAATCAGCTCAGCCAATCAGGTTACAGAATCTCCTCCTGCAATCTCTCCACGGCATATAACATGTATAGACATATTCTGCAAGGCAAGAGACAGACCAGCACTGGATCCCTGCATCGTGCTGATGTATAGCGGGTGTGTGTGTGTACAGTGTGTGTGTGTGTGTACAGTGTGTGTGTGTGTGTATACAGTGTGTGTACAGTGTGTGTACAGTGTGTGTGTGTGTGTACATATCATATATGGAAAGAGGAATCTTGCAGCTCCAGTGTGAAGAAATGGTGGTTTATTCAGTCAAACACAAAGTGACGTTTCCCTCCTACAATACGAGCTTTATCAGGGACACGTCAGATGCTGCAACATATACAGGGCAGAGGCTCATTTACAGAATTATGTATACACACACACACACACACACTGTACACACGCACACATGCTGCAAGATTCCTCTTTCCATATATGATATGTACACACACACACACACACACACACATACACTGTATACACACACACACACTGTACACACACACACACACACACACTGTACACACACACACTGTACACACACACACACACTGTACACACACACACACGCTGCAAGATTCCTCTTTCCATATATGATATGTACACACACACACTGTACACACACACACTGTATACACACACACACTGTACACACGCACACACGCTGCAAGATTCCTCTTTCCATATATGATATGTACACACACACACACACACACACACACTGTACACACACACACACACTGTATACACACACACACACACACACACTGTACACTCGCACACGCACACACGCTGCAAGATTCCTCTTTCCATATATGATCTTCCATCCTAGGATCAGGACCACTTGCTGGGCACCCGTACAACAGTGTTTCGTGAGTGCTGCTTCTCCCTCTCCCAAAATCCAGAACCTTTTTTTTTTTCCGTTGATCGCCGGATCAGGGCTCGTTTTTTGCGGGACAAGTTGTAGATTTTTATGGCACCATTTATTGTACCATAGAATGTACTGGGATGCTGAAATAAAAATATTTGTGGGGTGGCATAGGAAAAAAAACAGCGACTCCTCAATCTTTTGGGTGGTTTCCCTGTTTCCAGTCACTGAAATGCTGCGGTCACTATTTACCGTGGCATTTAACAGGTTAAACCAGTGGGAACGCGCTGAAGTGACGGCTATAACACCCAGCTGATAGGCTTGTTCTATGAAGAGGGCTCAGCCTGTGACCCCATCCCACGTCCCCCTCCCCTATATATATCGGGAAGGGGATATACGCGTGTTAAACGGTTTTTATTTGTTACTAATGGTTTTTTTGTGTTTGATTTTTATACGGGTTCGGTTGTTGGTTTACTTCAGAGTCGAGGACTTTTTCCATGAAAGTGTTTGTTTGCGGGGGGGGGGGGGGGGGGGGAGACTTTATTTCAATAAAATATTTTTTGTGTGTGTCTGTTTTTAAGACTTTATTACTACCGCCTTAGTAAGAGCTACCGGCTGATTGACGGCGTCCATTACTAAGGCGGGGCTTAATGTTATGCCGGTGAAAATGCTAACACTAACCCCCATTATTACCCCAGTGCCACCAAGAGTGCCAGAAAGAACCGGGTACGATCCAGTAACTGATCATCTGTAGTGATGGTCAGGCACCGGGGCGGCCACAGGCTGGTATTATTAGGCTGGGAAGGTCCAAATACCATGGTAATGCCAGGCTGCTGCTATTATGTTGTATCTGGCTGGTTATGGAAAATGGGGGGACTCCCACATCGTTATTTTTAAAAATAAATGACTGAAAAAAAAAAAAAAACCTTGTGGGAGTCCCCCCATTTTCCATAACCAGCCAGATACAACATAGCAGCAGCCTGGCATTACCATGGTGTTTGGACCTTCCCAGCCTAATAATACCAGCCTGCAGCCGCCCCGGTGCCTGACCATCACTACAGACGGTTGGGTACTGGATTGTACCTGACTTTTCCCAGTACCCCTGGTGGCGATGGGGGGGGGGGTTAGTGGTTTCACCGGCTAACACTAAGCCCTGCCTTAGTAATGGACACAGTAATGGCTACTGTCTGATTGACAAAGGCAGTGGTAATAAAGTTTTTAAAAAGAACAGACAGAAAAAATATTTTATTGAACTAAAACCCGCCCCCCCCCCCCCACGCGACCGTCCTTAACCATTTTATTATTAAAAAAAAAAAAACGTCATTGAAGGAGTCCTCAAATCCAAAGTACTCCGAAAACCAAACCTATAAAAAATTAGTAGTCAAAAGAGTTGGAAATAGCGTAGTCGACGACACAACTCCATCCTGAGGGATTTCATCAAAAAAAATATACCACACAGTAGACGTCTTTTTAACATAAGAGACTTTAGGTGACTGATGCCACTTTGTGGCATCCTTTACAGGTTAACCGTATACCTCTGGGAGCTCCCGACATCATTGTCCATATAAGGACCGTGATGTCAGGGGTTTCCTCATTTGCAAATCCCCAGGGAGTGAGCTAAAAGAGACTCTGCCCCAGGACTCTGGCCCTGGGAAAGCTCCTGGAGTCCCTGTCCATGTATGTTAGGAGCGGAGCAGGAGTCCCAGGCAGGGCTCTGGGGTTGCCCCTGGCATCGTTGGCTATATATATATAGATAGATAGATAGACACTAGACACAGACAGACCGACATGTTAGAGCCAGCGCCTCTACTATCGCTCTGCCCGGGACTTGGACATCACTATCCATATATGAACAGTGATGTCGGGAGCGGTGGTGTGAATAGGGCCTGCAGTGAGGAGGCTCGGGCATGTCGGCCTCTGTTCTGCATAGCGTCTGATGTTGCTGGCTATGGATTCCAACGTAGAAGAGACCGAGGCGCAGCAAAAGGGGGAAGAAGATTACAGCACAGCAGGCTGACGCTCGCAGAAAGGTAAGTGGAATATATTGAAACGTTTTTGATCTTTACAGGTAAACTTTAAATTGACTCTTATTGGAAAAAAAAAGTTTTACGTTTGAAGATTCTGCTTCTGTGCATCGTGTGCGTCTCAAAACCGCGGCCGTCATTTCAGTGGCGTTATAAATGTATACGTGATCGATAACCGCTGGATCCTGTGTCAGAAACACGTGACCCGCTCTCAGCCGTGCCGTCAGGCTTGCTGGCCTTACGGATTTGGCTCTGATCGCCATATACAGCTTCTATTTATCCAGAATACGAAGAAGCCGGATCTAAAAATAATAAGAATTAATTAAAAAGTTGTATTAAATCCCATAATAAGTTGTATTATTAAAACAAAAATCTGTGCAAAGGTTTATATCGGCTATAAAGGGAACCGGCCCCCAGCATTTCACCCTGCACGGGCCGCTGCTGCTAAACGTTCATTGGCGGCGTCCCCTCTCCGAAACTTCTCTCACCGTAAATAACCATTTGCAAACATTTTGTGCCTTTTGAGGTAATAATCCGCCAGTCTTGTTCGTTCCTCTTTTTATGCCCTCCTACCGCCTAAAAGTGGGCCGCCCCAAATTCAGAAATCTTGTCCTGTACGGTGCGACACCCTTCCTGGCCGGGCCTCAATTCTAGTTACGCACCAGAACAAGTACATCGATGCGTAAGCGCAAGATTTCGTGTGTGCGGGTACAGGTGAGGAGCTGTAAATCAAAAGTGGGGAGGGGTAACTCTGAAAGGCTTGTGTAATGAAGATATGAATACTATAGGAACAGAGCAACTTAGAAGATAATTATGGGTTATATAGAAATGATTATTCACCCACCACCACCAGGTGTCGCTGGTCTAATAGGTGAAATGCTGGTGACAGGTTCCCTTTAAGGTTCGCCTCTATGTTTGGTGTATAGGTCGGAATGGTCACCCCCCCCCGTATACATCTTATGTTAGTTTCATTAGCCCAGACTGTTACAGTTTATTAGTTCAAAATTCTAAATCTAAAATCTGCAACAATTATACCTCTAAAAATGAGCTGACACTGCTGACCCCGCCTGCTAATGATAATGAGATGACCGTGCTGACCCCGCCTGCTAATGATAATGAGATGACACTGCTGACCCCGCCTGCTAATGATAATGAGCTGACACTGCTGACCCTGCCTGATAATGAGATGACACTGCTGACCCCGCCTGCTAATGATAATGAGATAAAACTGCTGACCCTGCCTGATAATGAGATGACCGTGCTGACCCCGCCTGATAATGATAATGAGATGACACTGCTGACCCTGCCTGATAATGAGATGACACTGCTGACCCCGCCTGCTAATGATAATGAGCTGACACTGCTGACCCCGCCCGCTAATGATAATGAGCTGACACAGCTGACCCCGCCCGCTAATGATAATGAGATGACACTGCTGACCCCGCCTGCTAATGATAATGAGCTGACACTGCTGACCCTGCCTGATAATGAGATGACACTGCTGACCCCGCCTGCTAATGATAATGAGATAAAACTGCTGACCCCGCCTGATAATGAGATGACCGTGCTGACCCCGCCTGCTAATGATAATGAGATGACACTGCTGACCCTGCCTGATAATGAGATGACACTGCTGACCCCGCCTGCTAATGATAATGAGATGACACTGCTGACCCCGCCTGATAATGAGATGACCGTGCTGACCCCGCCTGCTAATGATAATGAGATGACACTGCTGACCCTGCCTGATAATGAGATGACCGTGCTGACCCCGCCTGCTAATGATAATGAGATGACCGTGCTGACCCCGCCTGCTAATGATAATGAGATGACACTGCTGACCCCGCCTGATAATGAGATGACCGTGCTGACCCCGCCTGCTAATGATAATGAGCTGACACTGCTGACCCCGCCCGCTAATGATAATGAGCTGACACTGCTGACCCCGCCTGCTAATGATAATGAGCTGACACTGCTGACCCCGCCCGCTAATGATAATGAGATGACACTGCTGACCCCGTCCACTAATAATGAGCTGACACTGCTGACCACCGCCCACTAATGATAATGAGATGACACTGCTGACCCCGCCCGCTAATGATAATGAGCTGACACTGCTGACCCCGCCTGATAATGAGATGACCGTGCTGACCCCGCCCGCTAATGATAATGAGCTGACACTGCTGACCCGCCCTCTAATGATAATAAGCTGACACTGCTGACCCCGCCCTCTAATGATAATGAGCTGACACTGCTGACCCCGCCTGCTAATGATAATGAGATGACCGTGCTCACCCCGCCCGCTAATGATAATGAGCTGACACTGCTGACCCGCCCGCTAATGATGAGATGACACTGCTGACCCCGCACGCTAATGATAATGAGCTGACACTGCTGACCCCGCCCGCTAATGATAATGATATGGCACTGCTGATCCCGCCCGCTAATGATAATGACATGACTACTGACCCCGTCCTCTAATGATAATGAGATAAAACTGCTGATCCCGTCCTCTAATGAGAAAGAGATGACTACTAACCCGTCCCCTAATAATAATGAGATGACTACTGACCGCATCCTCGAATGAGATGACTACTGACCCCTTCCTCTGATAATGAGATGACTACTGACCCTGCCCTCTAATGATAATGAGATGACTACTTAACCTGCCTTCTAATGGTAATGAAATGGCTACTGACCCCGCCCTCTGATGATAATGAGATGACTACTGACCCCACCCTCTGATGATAATGAGATGACTACTGACCCCGCCCTCTAATAATAATGAGATGACTACTGACCCCGCCCTCTGATGATAATGAGATGACTACTGACCCCGCCCTCTGATGATAATGAGATGACTACTGACCCTGCCCTCTAATGATAATGAGATGACTACTTAACCTGCCTTTTAATGGTAATGAAATGGCTACTGACCCCGCCCTCTGATGATAATGAGATGACTACTGGCCCCACCCTCTGATGATAATGAGATGACTACTGACCCCGCCCTCTAATAATAATGAGATGACTACTGACCCCGCCCTCTGATAATGAGATGACTACTGACCCCGCCCTCTAATAATAGTGAGACGACTACTGACCCGCCCTCTAAAAATAAGATGACTACTGACCCCGCCCTCTGATGATAATGAGATGACACTGCACAGTATAATGATATCTAGTACCTCACACTACACTGTATAATGATATCTAGTACCTCACACTGCACTGTATAATGATATCTAGTACCTCACACTACACTGTATAATGATATCTAGTACTTCACACTACACTGTATAATGATATCTAGTACCTCACACTACACTGTATAATGATATCTAGTACCTCACACTACACTGTATAATGATATCTAGTATCTCAGGCTACACTGTATAATGATATCTAGTACCTCACACTACACTGTATAATGATATCTAGTACCTCACACTACACTGTATAATGATATCTAGTACCTCACACTGCTACACTGTATAATGATATCTAGTACCTCACACTACGCTGTATAATGATATCTAGTACCTCACACTACACTGTATAATGATATCTAGTACCTCACACTACACCGTATAATGATATCTAGTACCTCACACTACACTGTATAATGATATCTAGTACCTCACACTACGCTGTATAATGATATCTAGTACCTCACACTACACTGTATAATGATATCTAGTACCTCACACTACACTGTATAATGATATCTAGTACCTCACACTACACTGTATAATGATATCTAGTACCTCACACTACACTGTATAATGATATCTAGTACTTCACACTACACTGTATAATGATATCTAGTACCTCACACTACACTGTATAATGATATCTAGTACCTCACACTGCACTGTATAATGATATCTAGTATCTCAGGCTACACTGTATAATGATATCTAGTACCTCACACTACACTGTATAATGATATCTAGTACCTCACACTACACTGTATAATGATATCTAGTACCTCACACTACACTGTATAATGATATCTAGTACCTCACACTGCTACACTGTATAATGATATCTAGTACCTCACACTGCACTGTATAATGATATCTAGTACCTCACACTACACTGTATAATGATATCTAGTACCTCACACTGCACTGTATAATGATATCTAGTATCTCAGGCTACACTGTATAATGATATCTAGTACCTCACACTACACTGTATAATGATATCTAGTACCTCACACTACACTGTATAATGATATCTAGTACCTCACACTGCACTGTATAATGATATCTAGTACCTCACACTACACTGTATAATGATATCTAGTACCTCACACTACACTGTATAATGATATCTAGTACCTCACACTACACTGTATAATGATATCTAGTACCTCACACTACACTGTATAATGATATCTAGTACCTCACACTACACTGTATAATGATATCTATTACCTCACACTACACTGCATAATGATATCTAGTACCTCACACTACACTGTATAATGATATCTAGTACTTCACACTACACTGTATAATGATATCTAGTACCTCACACTACACTGTATAATGATATCTAGTACCTCACACTACACTGTATAATGATATCTAGTGCCTCACACTGCACCGTATAATGATATCTAGTACCTCACACTACACTGTATAATGATATCTAGTACTTCACACTACACTGTATAATGATATCTAGTACCTCACACTACACCGTATAATGATATCTAGTACCTCACACTACACTGTATAATGATATCTAGTACCTCACACTACGCTGTATAATGATATCTAGTACCTCACACTACACTGTATAATGATATCTAGTACCTCACACTACGCTGTATAATGATATCTAGTACCTCACACTGCACTGTATAATGATATCTAGTACTTCACACTACACTGTATAATGATATCTAGTACTTCACACTACACTGTATAATGATATCTAGTACCTCACACTGCACTGTATAATGATATCTAGTACCTCACACTACACTGTATAATGATATCTAGTACCTCACACTACACCGTATAATGTTATCTAGTACCTCACACTACACCGTATAATGATATCTAGTACCTCACACTGCTCCACTGTATAATGATATCTAGTGCCTCACACTACACTGTATAATGATATCTAGTACCTCACACTACACTGTATAATGATATCTAGTACCTCACACTACGCTGTATAATGATATCTAGTACCTCACACTGCACTGTATAATGATATCTAGTACCTCACACTACACTGTATAATGATATCTAGTACCTCACACTACACTGTATAATGATATCTAGTACCTCACACTACACTGTATAATGATATCTAGTACCTCACACTGCACTGTATAATGATATCTAGTACTTCACACTACACTGTATAATGATATCTAGTACCTCACACTACACTGTATAATGATATCTAGTACCTCACACTGCACTGTATAATGATATCTAGTACCTCACACTACACCGTATAATGATATCTAGTACCTCACACTACACTGTATAATGATATCTAGTACCTCGCACTGCTACACTGTATAATGATATCTAGTACCTCACACTACACTGTATAATGATATCTAGTACCTCACACTACACTGTATAATGATATCTAGTACCTCACACTACACTGTATAATGATATCTAGTACCTCACACTACACTGTATGATGATATCTAGTACCTCACACTACACTGTATAATGATATCTAGTACCTCACACTACACTGTATAATGTTATCTAGTACATCACACTACACTGTATAATGATATCTAGTACCTCACACTACACTGTATAATGATATCTAGTACCTCACACTACACTGTATAATGATATCTAGTACCTCACACTACACTGTATAATGATATCTAGTACCTCACACTACACTGTATAATGATATCTAGTACCTCACACTACGCTGTATAATGATATCTAGTACCTCACACTGCACTGTATAATGATATCTAGTACCTCACACTACACTGTATAATGATATCTAGTACCTCACACTACACTGTATAATGATATCTAGTACCTCACACTACACTGTATAATGATATCTAGTACTTCACACTGCACTGTATAATGATATCTAGTACCTCACACTACACTGTATAATGTTATCTAGTACATCACACTACACTGTATAATGATATCTAGTACCTCACACTACACTGTATAATGATATCTAGTACCTCACACTACACTGTATAATGATATCTAGTACCTCACACTACACTGTATAATGATATCTAGTACCTCACACTGCACTGTATAATGATATCTAGTACCTCACACTACACTGTATAATGATATCTAGTACCTCACACTACACTGTATAATGATATCTAGTACCTCACACTACACTGTATAATGATATCTAGTACCTCACACTACACTGTATAATGATATCTAGTACCTCACACTACACTGTATAATGATATCTATTACCTCACACTACACTGCATAATGATATCTAGTACCTCACACTACACTGTATAATGATATCTAGTACTTCACACTACACTGTATAATGATATCTAGTACCTCACACTACACTGTATAATGATATCTAGTACCTCACACTACACTGTATAATGATATCTAGTGCCTCACACTGCACCGTATAATGATATCTAGTACCTCACACTACACTGTATAATGATATCTAGTACTTCACACTACACTGTATAATGATATCTAGTACCTCACACTACACCGTATAATGATATCTAGTACCTCACACTACACTGTATAATGATATCTAGTACCTCACACTACGCTGTATAATGATATCTAGTACCTCACACTACACTGTATAATGATATCTAGTACCTCACACTACGCTGTATAATGATATCTAGTACCTCACACTGCACTGTATAATGATATCTAGTACTTCACACTACACTGTATAATGATATCTAGTACTTCACACTACACTGTATAATGATATCTAGTACCTCACACTGCACTGTATAATGATATCTAGTACCTCACACTACACTGTATAATGATATCTAGTACCTCACACTACACCGTATAATGTTATCTAGTACCTCACACTACACCGTATAATGATATCTAGTACCTCACACTGCTCCACTGTATAATGATATCTAGTGCCTCACACTACACTGTATAATGATATCTAGTACCTCACACTACACTGTATAATGATATCTAGTACCTCACACTACGCTGTATAATGATATCTAGTACCTCACACTGCACTGTATAATGATATCTAGTACCTCACACTACACTGTATAATGATATCTAGTACCTCACACTACACTGTATAATGATATCTAGTACCTCACACTACACTGTATAATGATATCTAGTACCTCACACTGCACTGTATAATGATATCTAGTACCTCACACTACACTGTATAATGATATCTAGTACCTCACACTACACTGTATAATGATATCTATTACCTCACACTGCACTGTATAATGATATCTAGTACTTCACACTACACTGTATAATGATATCTAGTACCTCACACTACACTGTATAATGATATCTAGTACCTCACACTGCACTGTATAATGATATCTAGTACCTCACACTACACCGTATAATGATATCTAGTACCTCACACTACACTGTATAATGATATCTAGTACCTCGCACTGCTACACTGTATAATGATATCTAGTACCTCACACTACACTGTATAATGATATCTAGTACCTCACACTACACTGTATAATGATATCTAGTACCTCACACTACACTGTATAATGATATCTAGTACCTCACACTACACTGTATGATGATATCTAGTACCTCACACTACACTGTATAATGATATCTAGTACCTCACACTACACTGTATAATGTTATCTAGTACATCACACTACACTGTATAATGATATCTAGTACCTCACACTACACTGTATAATGATATCTAGTACCTCACACTACACTGTATAATGATATCTAGTACCTCACACTACACTGTATAATGATATCTAGTACCTCACACTACACTGTATAATGATATCTAGTACCTCACACTACGCTGTATAATGATATCTAGTACCTCACACTGCACTGTATAATGATATCTAGTACCTCACACTACACTGTATAATGATATCTAGTACCTCACACTACACTGTATAATGATATCTAGTACCTCACACTACACTGTATAATGATATCTAGTACTTCACACTGCACTGTATAATGATATCTAGTACCTCACACTACACTGTATAATGTTATCTAGTACATCACACTACACTGTATAATGATATCTAGTACCTCACACTACACTGTATAATGATATCTAGTACCTCACACTACACTGTATAATGATATCTAGTACCTCACACTACACTGTATAATGATATCTAGTACCTCACACTGCACTGTATAATGATATCTAGTACCTCACACTACACTGTATAATGATATCTAGTACCTCACACTGCTACACTGTATAATGATATCTAGTACCTCACACTACACTGTATAATGATATCTAGTACCTCACACTACACTGTATAATGATATCTAGTACTTCACACTGCACTGTATAATGATATCTAGTACCTCACACTACACTGTATAATGTTATCTAGTACATCACACTACACTGTATAATGATATCTAGTACCTCACACTACACTGTATAATGATATCTAGTACCTCACACTACACTGTATAATGATATCTAGTACCTCACACTACACTGTATAATGATATCTAGTACCTCACACTGCACTGTATAATGATATCTAGTACCTCACACTCCACAGTATAATGATATCTAGTACCTCACACTGCTACACTGTATAATGATATCTAGTACCTCACACTATACTGTATAATGATATCTAGTACCTCACACTCCACTGTATAATGATATCTAGTACCTCACACTGCTACACTGTATGATATCTAGTACCTCACACTACACTGTATAATGATATCTAATACCTCACACTACACTGTATAATGATATCTAGTACCTCACACTGCTACACTGTATAATGATATCTAGTACCTCACACTATACTGTATAATGATATCTAGTACCTCACACTACACTGTATAATGATATCTAGTACCTCACACTACACTGTATAATGATATCTAGTACCTCACACTGCACTGTATAATGATATCTAGTACCTCACACTACACTGTATAATGATATCTAGTACCTCACACTGCACTGTATAATGATATCTAGTACCTCACACTGCTACACTGTATAATGATATCTAGTACCTCACACTGCTACACTGTATAATGTTATCTAGTACCTCACACTACACTGTATAATGATATCTAGTACCTCACACTACGCTGTATAATGATATCTAGTACCTCACACTACACTGTATAATGATATCTAGTACCTCACACTACGCTGTATAATGATATCTAGTACCTCACACTGCACTGTATAATGATATCTAGTACTTCACACTACACTGTATAATGATATCTAGTACTTCACACTACACTGTATAATGATATCTAGTACCTCACACTGCACTGTATAATGATATCTAGTACCTCACACTACACTGTATAATGATATCTAGTACCTCACACTACACCGTATAATGATATCTAGTACCTCACACTACACCGTATAATGATATCTAGTACCTCACACTGCTCCACTGTATAATGATATCTAGTGCCTCACACTACACTGTATAATGATATCTAGTACCTCACACTACACTGTATAATGATATCTAGTACCTCACACTACGCTGTATAATGATATCTAGTACCTCACACTGCACTGTATAATGATATCTAGTACCTCACACTACACTGTATAATGATATCTAGTACCTCACACTACACTGTATAATGATATCTAGTACCTCACACTACACTGTATAATGATATCTAGTACCTCACACTGCACTGTATAATGATATCTAGTACTTCACACTACACTGTATAATGATATCTAGTACCTCACACTACACTGTATAATGATATCTAGTACCTCACACTGCACTGTATAATGATATCTAGTACCTCACACTACACCGTATAATGATATCTAGTACCTCACACTACACTGTATAATGATATCTAGTACCTCGCACTGCTACACTGTATAATGATATCTAGTACCTCACACTACACTGTATAATGATATCTAGTACCTCACACTACACTGTATAATGATATCTAGTACCTCACACTACACTGTATAATGATATCTAGTACCTCACACTACACTGTATGATGATATCTAGTACCTCACACTACACTGTATAATGATATCTAGTACCTCACACTACACTGTATAATGTTATCTAGTACATCACACTACACTGTATAATGATATCTAGTACCTCACACTACACTGTATAATGATATCTAGTACCTCACACTACACTGTATAATGATATCTAGTACCTCACACTACACTGTATAATGATATCTAGTACCTCACACTACACTGTATAATGATATCTAGTACCTCACACTACGCTGTATAATGATATCTAGTACCTCACACTGCACTGTATAATGATATCTAGTACCTCACACTACACTGTATAATGATATCTAGTACCTCACACTACACTGTATAATGATATCTAGTACCTCACACTACACTGTATAATGATATCTAGTACTTCACACTGCACTGTATAATGATATCTAGTACCTCACACTACACTGTATAATGTTATCTAGTACATCACACTACACTGTATAATGATATCTAGTACCTCACACTACACTGTATAATGATATCTAGTACCTCACACTACACTGTATAATGATATCTAGTACCTCACACTACACTGTATAATGATATCTAGTACCTCACACTGCACTGTATAATGATATCTAGTACCTCACACTCCACAGTATAATGATATCTAGTACCTCACACTGCTACACTGTATAATGATATCTAGTACCTCACACTCCACTGTATAATGATATCTAGTACCTCACACTGCTACACTGTATGATATCTAGTACCTCACACTACACTGTATAATGATATCTAATACCTCACACTACACTGTATAATGATATCTAGTACCTCACACTGCTACACTGTATAATGATATCTAGTACCTCACACTATACTGTATAATGATATCTAGTACCTCACACTACACTGTATAATGATATCTAGTACCTCACACTACACCGTATAATGATATCTAGTACCTCACACTACACTGTATAATGATATCTAGTACTTCACACTACACCGTATAATGATATCTAGTACCTCACACTACACTGTATAATGATATCTAGTACCTCACACTACACTGTATAATGATATCTAGTACTTCACACTACACTGTATAATGATATCTAGTACTTCACACTACACTGTATAATGATATCTAGTACCTCACACTACACTGTATAATGATATCTAGTACCTCAAACTGCTACATGGTATAATGATATCTAGTACCTCACACTGCACTGTATAATGATATCTAGTACCTCACACTATACTGTATAATGATATCTAGTACCTCACACTACACTGTATAATGATATCTAGTACCTCACACTAGACTGTATAATGATATCTAGTACCTCACACTGCACTGTATAATGATATCTAGTACCTCACACTACACTGTATGATGATATCTAGTGCCTCACACTACACTGTATAATGATATCTAGTACCTCACACTATACTGTATAATGATATCTAGTACCTCACACTACACTGTATAATGATATCTAGTACCTCACACTACACTGTATAATGATATCTAGTACCTCACACTACACTGTATAATGATATCTAGTACCTCACACTGCACTGTATAATGATATCTAGTACCTCACACTACGCTGTATAATGATATCTAGTACCTCACAGTACACTGTATAATGATATCTAGTACCTCACACTACACTGTATGATGATATCTAGTACCTCACACTACACTGTATAATGATATTTAGTACCTCACACTACACTGTATAATGATATCTAGTACCTCACACTGCACTGTATAATGATATCTAGTACTTCACACTACACTGTATAATGATATCTAGTACCTCACACTACACTGTATAATGATATCTAGTACTTCACACTACACTGTATAATGATATCTAGTACCTCACACTACACCTTATAATGATATCTAGTACCTCACACTACACTGTATAATGATATCTAGTACCTCACACTACACTGTATAATGATATCTAGTACCTCACACTGCTACACTGTATAATGATATCTAGTACCTCACACTACACCTTATAATGATATCTAGTACCTCACACTGCACTGTATAATGATATCTAGTACCTCACACTGCACTGTATAATGATATCTAGTACCTCACACTACACTGTATAATGATATCTAGTACCTCACACTACACTGTATAATGATATCTAGTACCTCACACTGCTACACTGTATAATGATATCTAGTACCTCGCACTGTATAATGATATCTAGTACCTCACACTACACTGTATAATGATATCTAGTACCTCACACTACACTGTATAATGATATCTAGTACCTCACACTACACTGTATAATGATATCTAGTACCTCACACTACACTGTATAATGATATCTAGTACCTCACACTGCACTGTATAATGATATCTAGTACCTCACACTACACTGTATAATGATATCTAGTACCTCACACTGCACTGTATAATGATATCTAGTACCTCACACTACACTGTATAATGATATCTAGTACCTCACACTACACTGTATAATGATATCTAGTACCTCACACTACACTGTATAATGATATCTAGTACCTCACACTACACTGTATAATGATATCTAGTACCTCACACTGCTACTGTATAATGATATCTAGTACTTCACACTACACTGTATGATGATATCTAGTACCTCACACTACGCTGTATAATGATATCTAGTACCTCACACTACACTGTATAATGATATCTAGTACCTCACACTACACTGTATAATGATATCTAGTACCTCACACTGCTACACTGTATAATGATATCTAGTACCTCACACTACACTGTATAATGATATCTAGTACCTCACACTACACTGTATAATGATATCTAGTACCTCACACTACACTGTATAATGATATCTAGTACCTCACACTACACTGTATAATGATATCTAGTACCTCACACTACACTGCATAGTGATATCTAGTACCTCACACTACACTGTATAATGATATCTAGTACCTCACACTGCACTGTATAATGATATCTAGTACCTCACACTACACTGTATAATGATATCTAGTACCTCACACTGCACTGTATAATGATATCTAGTACCTCACACTGCACTGTATAATGATATCTAGTACCTCACACTACACTGTATAATGATATCTAGTACCTCACACTGCACTGTATAATGATATCTAGTACCTCACACTACACTGTATAATGATATCTAGTACCTCACACTACACTGTATAATGATATCTAGTACCTCACACTACACCGTATAATGATATCTAGTACCTCACACTACACTGTATAATGATATCTAGTACCTCACACTGCTACACTGTATAATGATATCTAGTACCTCACACTACGCTGTATAATGATATCTAGTACCTCACACTACACTGTATAATGATATCTAGTACCTCACACTGCACTGTATAATGATATCTAGTACCTCACACTGCACTGTATAATGATATCTAGTACCTCACACTACACTGTATAATGATATCTAGTACCTCACACTACACTGTATAATGATATCTAGTACCTCACACTGCACTGTATAATGATATCTAGTACCTCACACTGCACTGTATAATGATATCTAGTACCTCACACTACACTGTATAATGATATCTAGTACCTCACACTACACTGTATAATGATATCTAGTACCTCACACTACACTGTATAATGATATCTAGTACCTCACACTACACTGTATAATGATATCTAGTACCTCACACTACACTGTATAATGATATCTAGTACCTCACACTACACTGTATAATGATATCTAGTACCTCACACTACACTGTATAATGATATCTAGTACCTCACACTGCTACACTGTATAATGATATCTAGTACCTCACACTACACTGTATAATGATATCTAGTACCTCACACTACACTGTATAATGATATCTAGTACCTCACACTACACTGTATAATGATATCTAGTACCTCACACTACACTGTATAATGATATCTAGTACCTAACACTACACTGTATGATGATATCTAGTACCTCACACTACACCGTATAATGATATCTAGTACCTCACACTACACTGTATAATGATATCTAGTACCTCACACTGCACTGTATAATGATATCTAGTACCTCACACTATACTGTATAATGATATCTAGTACCTCACACTGCACTGTATAATGATATCTAGTACCTCACACTACACTGTATAATGATATCTAGTACCTCACACTACACTGTATAATGATATCTAGTACCTCACACTACACTGTATAATGATATCTAGTACCTCACACTGCACTGTATAATGATATCTAGTACCTCACACTACACTGTATAATGATATCTAGTACCTCACACTACACTGTATAATGATATCTAGTACCTCACACTATACTGTATAATGATATCTAGTACCTCACACTATACTGTATAATGATATCTAGTACCTCACACTACACTGTATAATGATATCTAGTACCTCACACTATACTGTATAATGATATCTAGTACCTCACACTACACTGTATAATGATATCTAGTGCCTCACACTACACTGTATAATGATATCTAGTACCTCACACTACACTGTATAATGATATCTAGTACCTCACACTACACTGTATAATGATATCTAGTACCTCACACTGCTACACTGTATAATGATATCTAGTACCTCACACTACACTGTATAATGATATCTAGTACCTCACACTGCTACACTGTATAATGATATCTAGTACCTCACACTGCTACACTGTATAATGTTATCTAGTACACCCCCCGGCATGATTTAATAATAGTACTTTTGTCTACACATATAATTGCCTTTGTCAGACATGGATATTTTTATTTGCTATTTTTGGTTATATACTTCTACTGTATACAACGACTTCACAATTTGAACAGTTTCCTTCTATGACAGATAAAACCGACATTTAGAATTGGGGTAATGCAAAATTAAGGAACACGCGGATCTGCGATTGTCAAACTAAGTAATACATTCTAAAGCGCATGAGACCTCGGGGAGAAAGGTCTGAGGATCTCAGTAGTTGCCCGGCGTCTTTATCCGGGGTAACTTGCTGCTTTCTTGTGGTAACCACAGTTTCTGAGGCAGAATAATGGTCGGTGGGCGCAGTATGGAGCTCTGATATTGGGTGTCACATCTGTGTAATAATACTGACCACCTTTATACTGATCCTGCTGCTAATATATTCCACTGTCCCCGTACGTGTGGAGGCAGCTCATTGGAGCACTGTATTCTTACTGCAGTAATGTACAGAACAGAAACTTCCAGCTGAGGCCGAGTGCTGGCAGCAAATAATATCCAGGGACTGTGGCGTGCTTCACCCTACAACAACAGGAGTCCAATATAACTAAATGTAACAGTAATGTCTCTAACAGATGTCACTGGCAAGTTTATTGTCTGTATCTAAATAAACAGATGCATCCAGGACAGCTCCGCCTCTGCAGAACGGAATCTACTGTATGCCCCTCCCACGAGGAGCACAACACTTCCTGCTCCTGATATTGCTTCTATGTTTGATTGCAGGGAGATTGAAATTCCATATGTGAGTCTGCCATGTAGAGGCTGCACGCTGTTCTGGTTATGACCATGTTATCCAAGGGACAGGGATACACTTATACCGGCATCGGCATCTCATTATATTCATCAACCCCCTCCTGCTCATCAAATATCGGCTGCACATCATTAGCATCCAACTGTGGAGACAGAAGCAACAATAAAGTATAGACACATCCTGACTATCATCATCTGTTATCTCACCTATCACCCTTTATTATACTGTATTACCTCTGACCCTGCTGTACACTGGGGAATTATACCTCACCTGTGATCTTATATTACACTGTATACTGGGGGAATTATACCTCACCTGTTACCTCACCTGCCACCCTGTATTATACTGTATATAGTGATATATTCTATACTGGGATATTACACCTCTCCTGTTATCTCACCTGTCACCCTGTATTATACTGTATATAGTGATATATTCTATACTGGGATATTACACCTCACCTGTTATCTCACCTGTAATCCTGTATTATACTGTATATAGTGATATATTCTATACTGGGATATTACACCTCACCTGTTATCTCACCTGTCACCCTGTATTATACTGTATATAGTGATATATTCTATGCTGGGATATTACACCTCACCTGTTATCTCACCTGTCACCCTGTATTATACTGTATATAGTGATATATTCTATACTGGGATATTACACCTCTCCTGTCACCCTGTATTATACTGTATATAGTGATATATTCTATACTGGGATATTACACCTCTCCTGTCACCCTGTATTATACTGTATATAGTGATATATTCTATACTGGGATATTACACCTCTCCTGTTATCTCACCTGTCACCCTGTATTATACTGTATATAGTGATATATTCTATACTGGGATATTACACCTCTCCTGTTATCTCACCTGTCATCCTGTATTATACTGTATATAGTGATATATTCTATACTGGGATATTACACCTCACCTGTTATCTCACCTGTAATCCTGTATTATACTGTATATAGTAATATATTCTATACTGGGATATTACACCTCACCTGTTATCTCACCTGTCACCCTGTATTATACTGTATATAGTGATATATTCTATACTGGGATATTACACCTCACCTGTTATCTCACCTGTAATCCTGTATTATACTGTATATAGTGATATATTCTATACTGGGATATTACACCTCACCTGTTATCTCACCTGTCACCCTGTATTATACTGTATATAGTGATATATTCTATACTGGGATATTACACCTCACCTGTTATCTCATCTGTCACCCTGTATTATACTGTATATAGTGATATATTCTATACTGGGATATTACACCTCTCCTGTCACCCTGTATTATACTGTATATAGTGATATATTCTATACTGGGATATTACACCTCACCTGTTATCTCACCTGTAATCCTGTATTATACTGTATATAGTAATATATTCTATACTGGGATATTACACCTCACCTGTTATCTCACCTGTCACCCTGTATTATACTGTATATAGTGATATATTCTATACTGGGATATTACACCTCACCTGTTATCTCACCTGTAATCCTGTATTATACTGTATATAGTGATATATTCTATACTGGGATATTACACCTCACCTGTTATCTCACCTGTAATCCTGTATTATACTGTATATAGTAATATATTCTATACTGGGATATTACACCTCACCTGTTATCTCACCTGTCACCCTGTATTATACTGTATATAGTGATATATTCTATACTGGGATATTACACCTCACCTGTTATCTCACCTGTCACCCTGTATTATACTGTATATAGTGATATATTCTATACTGGAATATTACACCTCACCTGTTATCTCACCTGTCACCCTGTATTATACTGTATATAGTGATATATTCTATACTGGGATATTACACCTCACCTGTTATCTCACCTGTCACCCTGTATTATACTGTATATAGTGATATATTCTATACTGGGATATTACACCTCACCTGTTATCTCACCTGTCACCCTGTATTATACTGTATATAGTGATATATTCTATACTGGGATATTACATCTCTCCTGTTATCTCACCTGTCACCCTGTATTATACTGTATATAGTGATATATTCTATACTGGGATATTACACCTCTCCTGTTATCTCACCTGTCATCCTGTATTATACTGTATATAGTGATATATTCTATACTGGGATATTACACCTCTCCTGTTATCTCACCTGTCACCCTGTATTATACTGTATATAGTGATATATTCTATACTGGGATATTACACCTCTCCTGTTATCTCACCTGTCATCCTGTATTATACTGTATATAGTGATATATTCTATACTGGGATATTACACCTCTCCTGTTATCTCACCTGTCATCCTGTATTATACTGTATATAGTGATATATTCTATACTGGGATATTACACCTCACCTGTTATCTCACCTGTAAGCCTGTATTATACTGTATATAGTGATATATTCTATACTGGGATATTACACCTCACCTGTTATCTCACCTGTCACCCTGTATTATACTGTATATAGTGATATATTCTATACTGGGATATTACACCTCACCTGTTATCTCACCTGTCACCCTGTATTATACTGTATATAGTGATATATTCTATACTGGGATATTACACCTCACCTGTTATCTCACCTGTAATCCTGTATTATACTGTATATAGTAATATATTCTATACTGGGATATTACACCTCACCTGTTATCTCACCTGTCACCCTGTATTATACTGTATATAGTGATATATTCTATACTGGGATATTACACCTCACCTGTTATCTCACCTGTCACCCTGTATTATACTGTATATAGTGATATATTCTATACTGGGATATTACATCTCACCTGTTATCTCACCTGTAATCCTGTATTATACTGTATATAGTGATATATTCTATACTGGGATATTACACCTCACCTGTTATCTCACCTGTCACCCTGTATTATACTGTATATAGTGATATATTCTATACTGGGATATTACACCTCACCTGTTATCTCACCTGTCACCCTGTATTATACTGTATATAGTGATATATTCTATACTGGGATATTACACCTCTCCTGTCACCCTGTATTATACTGTATATAGTGATATATTCTATACTGGGATATTACACCTCACCTGTTATCTCACCTGTCACCCTGTATTATACTGTATATAGTGATATATTCTATACTGGGATATTACACCTCACCTGTTATCTCACCTGTAATCCTGTAGTATACTGTATATAGTGATATATTCTATACTGGGATATTACACCTCACCTGTTATCTCACCTGTAATCCTGTATTATACTGTATATAGTAATATATTCTATACTGGGATATTACACCTCACCTGTTATCTCACCTGTCACCCTGTATTATACTGTATATAGTGATATATTCTATACTGGGATATTACACCTCACCTGTTATCTCACCTGTCACCCTGTATTATACTGTATATAGTGATATATTCTATACTGGGATATTACACCTCACCTGTTATCTCACCTGTCACCCTGTATTATACTGTATATAGTGATATATTCTATACTGGGATATTACATCTCTCCTGTTATCTCACCTGTCATCCTGTATTATACTGTATATAGTGATATATTCTATACTGGGATATTACACCTCACCTGTTATCTCACCTGTAATCCTGTATTATACTGTATATAGTGATATATTCTATACTGGGATATTACACCTCACCTGTTATCTCACCTGTCACCCTGTATTATACTGTATATAGTGATATATTCTATACTGGGATATTACACCTCACCTGTTATCTCACCTGTCACCCTGTATTATACTGTATATAGTGATATATTCTATACTGGGATATTACACCTCACCTGTTATCTCACCTGTCACCCTGTATTATACTGTATATAGTGATATATTCTATACTGGGATATTACACCTCACCTGTTATCTCACCTGTAATCCTGTATTATACTGTATATAGTGATATATTCTATACTGGGATATTACACCTCACCTGTTATCTCACCTGTCACCCTGTATTATACTGTATATAGTGATATATTCTATACTGGGATATTACACCTCACCTGTTATCTCACCTGTCACCCTGTATTATACTGTATATAGTGATATATTCTATACTGGGATATTACACCTCACCTGTTATCTCACCTGTCACCCTGTATTATACTGTATATAGTGATATATTCTATACTGGGATATTACACCTCTCCTGTTATCTCACCTGTAATCCTGTATTATACAGTATATAGTGATATATTCTATACTGGGATATTACACCTCTCCTGTTATCTCACCTGTCACCCTGTATTATACTGTATATAGTGATATATTCTACACTGGGATATTACACCTCACCTGTTATCTCACCTGTAATCCTGTATTATACTGTATATAGTGATATATTCTATACTGGGATATTACACCTCACCTGTTATCTCACCTGTCACCCTGTATTATACTGTATATAGTGATATATTCTATGCTGGGATATTACACCTCTCCTGTTATCTCACCTGTAATCCTGTATTATACTGTATATAGTGATATATTCTATACTGGGATATTACACCTCACCTGTTATATCACCTGTCACCCTGTATTATACTGTATATAGTGATATATTCTATACTGGGATATTACACCTCACCTGTTATCTCACCTGTCACCCTGTATTATACTGTATATAGTGATATATTCTATACTGGTATATTACACCTCACCTGTTATCTCACCTGTCACCCTGTATTATACTGTATATAGTGATATATTCTATACTGGGATATTACACCTCTCCTGTTATCTCACCTGTAATCCTGTATTATACTGTATATATTGATATATTCTATGCTGGGATATTACACCTCTCCTGTTATCTCACCTGTCACCCTGTATTATACTGTATATAGTGATATATTCTATACTGGTATATTACACCTCACCTGTTATCTCACCTGTAATCCTGTATTATACTGTATATAGTGATATATTCTATGCTGGGATATTACACCTCACCTGTTATCTCACCTGTCACCCTGTATTATACTGTATATAGTGATATATTCTATACTGGGATATTACACCTCTCCTGTTATCTCACCTGTCACCCTGTATTATTCTGTATATAGTGATATATTCTATACTGGGATATTACACTTCACCTGTCACCCTGTATTATACTGTATATAGTGATATATTCTATACTGGGATATTACACCTCACCTGTTATCTCACCTGTCACCCTGTATTATACTGTATATAGTGATATATTTTATACTGGGATATTACACCTCACCTGTTATCTCACCTGTAATCCTGTATTATACTGTATATAGTGATATATTCTATGCTGGGATATTACACCTCTCCTGTTATCTCACCTGTCACCCTGTATTATACTGTATATAGTGATATATTCTATACTGGTATATTACACCTCACCTGTTATCTCACCTGTAATCCTGTATTATACTGTATATAGTGATATATTCTATGCTGGGATATTACACCTCACCTGTTATCTCACCTGTCACCCTGTATTATACTGTATATAGTGATATATTCTATACTGGGATATTACACCTCTCCTGTTATCTCACCTGTCACCCTGTATTATACTGTATATAGTGATATATTCTATACTGGGATATTACACTTCACCTGTCACCCTGTATTATACTGTATATAGTGATATATTCTATACTGGGATATTACACCTCACCTGTTATCTCACCTGTCACCCTGTATTATACTGTATATAGTGATATATTCTATACTGGGATATTACACCTCACCTGTTATCTCTCCTGTCACCCTGTATTATACTGTATATAGTGATATATTCTATACTGGGATATTACACCTCACCTGTTATCTCACCTGTAATCCTGTATTATACTGTATATAGTGATATATTCTATACTGGGATATTACACCTCACCTGTTATCTCACCTGTAATCCTGTATTATACTGTATATAGTGATATATTCTATACTGGGATATTACACCTCACCTGTTATCTCACCTGTCACCCTGTATTATACTGTATATAGTGATATATTCTATGCTGGGATATTACACCTCTCCTGTTATCTCACCTGTCACCCTGTATTATACTGTATATAGTGATATATTCTATACTGGGATATTACACCTCACCTGTTATCTCACCTGTCACCCTGTATTATACTGTATATAGTGATATATTCTATACTGGGATATTACACCTCTCCTGTTATCTCACCTGTCATCCTGTATTATACTGTATATAGTGATATATTCTATACTGGGATATTACACCTCACCTGTTATCTCTCCTGTCACCCTGTATTATACTGTATATAGTGATATATTCTATACTGGGATATTACACCTCACCTGTTATCTCTCCTGTCACCCTGTATTATACTGTATATAGTGATATATTCTATACTGGGATATTACACCTCACCTGTTATCTCTCCTGTCACCCTGTATTATACTGTATATAGTGATATATTCTATACTGGGATATTACACCTCACCTGTTATCTCACCTGTAATCCTGTATTATACTGTATATAGTGATATATTCTATACTGGGATATTACACCTCACCTGTTATCTCACCTGTCACCCTGTATTATACTGTATATAGTGATATATTCTATGCTGGGATATTACACCTCTCCTGTTATCTCACCTGTCACCCTGTATTATACTGTATATAGTGATATATTCTATACTGGGATATTACACCTCTCCTGTTATCTCACCTGTCATCCTGTATTATACTGTATATAGTGATATATTCTATACTGGGATATTACACCTCACCTGTTATCTCACCTGTAATCCTGTATTATACTGTATATAGTAATATATTCTATACTGGGATATTACACCTCACCTGTTATCTCACCTGTCACCCTGTATTATACTGTATATAGTGATATATTCTATGCTGGGATATTACACCTCACCTGTTATCTCACCTGTAATCCTGTATTATACTGTATATAGTGATATATTCTATGCTGGGATATTACACCTCACCTGTTATCTCACCTGTCACCCTGTATTATACTGTATATAGTGATATATTCTATACTGGTATATTACACCTCACCTGTTATCTCACCTGTCACCCTGTATTATACTGTATATAGTGATATATTCTATACTGGTATATTACACCTCTCCTGTTATCTCACCTGTCACCCTGTATTATACTGTATATAGTGATATATTCTATACTGGGATATTACACCTCACCTGTTATCTCACCTGTAATCCTGTATTATACTGTATATAGTGATATATTCTATACTGGGATATTACACCTCACCTGTTATCTCACCTGTCACCCTGTATTATACTGTATATAGTGATATATTCTATACTGGGATATTACACCTCACCTGTTATCTCACCTGTCACCCTGTATTATACTGTATATAGTGATATATTCTATACTCGGATATTACACCTCTCCTGTCACCCTGTATTATACTGTATATAGTGATATATTCTATACTGGGATATTACACCTCACCTGTTATCTCACCTGTAATCCTGTATTATACTGTATATAGTGATATATTCTATACTGGGATATTACACCTCACCTGTTATCTCACCTGTAATCCTGTATTATACTGTATATAGTAATATATTCTATACTGGGATATTACACCTCAACTGTTATCTCACCTGTCACCCTGTATTATACTGTATATAGTGATATATTCTATACTGGGATATTACACCTCACCTGTTATCTCACCTGTCACCCTGTATTATACTGTATATAGTGATATATTCTATACTGGAATATTACACCTCACCTGTTATCTCACCTGTCACCCTGTATTATACTGTATATAGTGATATATTCTATACTGGGATATTACACCTCACCTGTTATCTCACCTGTCACCCTGTATTATACTGTATATAGTGATATATTCTATACTGGGATATTACACCTCACCTGTTATCTCACCTGTCACCCTGTATTATACTGTATATAGTGATATATTCTATACTGGGATATTACATCTCTCCTGTTATCTCACCTGTCACCCTGTATTATACTGTATATAGTGATATATTCTATACTGGGATATTACACCTCTCCTGTTATCTCACCTGTCATCCTGTATTATACTGTATATAGTGATATATTCTATACTGGGATATTACACCTCACCTGTTATCTCACCTGTAAGCCTGTATTATACTGTATATAGTGATATATTCTATACTGGGATATTACACCTCACCTGTTATCTCACCTGTCACCCTGTATTATACTGTATATAGTGATATATTCTATACTGGGATATTACACCTCACCTGTTATCTCACCTGTCACCCTGTATTATACTGTATATAGTAATATATTCTATACTGGGATATTACACCTCACCTGTTATCTCACCTGTCACCCTGTATTATACTGTATATAGTGATATATTCTATACTGGGATATTACACCTCACCTGTTATCTCACCTGTAATCCTGTATTATACTGTATATAGTGATATATTCTATACTGGGATATTACACCTCACCTGTTATCTCACCTGTCACCCTGTATTATACTGTATATAGTGATATATTCTATACTGGGATATTACACCTCACCTGTTATCTCACCTGTCACCCTGTATTATACTGTATATAGTGATATATTCTATACTGGGATATTACACCTCTCCTGTCACCCTGTATTATACTGTATATAGTGATATATTCTATACTGGGATATTACACCTCACCTGTTATCTCACCTGTAATCCTGTATTATACTGTATATAGTAATATATTCTATACTGGGATATTACACCTCACCTGTTATCTCACCTGTCACCCTGTATTATACTGTATATAGTGATATATTCTATACTGGGATATTACACCTCACCTGTAATCCTGTATTATACTGTATATAGTGATATATTCTATACTGGGATATTACACCTCACCTGTTATCTCACCTGTAATCCTGTATTATACTGTATATAGTAATATATTCTATACTGGGATATTACACCTCACCTGTCACCCTGTATTATACTGTATATAGTGATATATTCTATACTGGGATATTACACCTCACCTGTTATCTCACCTGTCACCCTGTATTATACTGTATATAGTGATATATTCTATACTGGGATATTACACCTCACCTGTTATCTCACCTGTCACCCTGTATTATACTGTATATAGTGATATATTCTATACTGGGATATTACATCTCTCCTGTTATCTCACCTGTCATCCTGTATTATACTGTATATAGTGATATATTCTATACTGGGATATTACACCTCACCTGTTATCTCACCTGTAATCCTGTATTATACTGTATATAGTGATATATTCTATACTGGGATATTACACCTCACCTGTTATCTCACCTGTCACCCTGTATTATACTGTATATAGTGATATATTCTATACTGGGATATTACACCTCACCTGTTATCTCACCTGTCACCCTGTATTATACTGTATATAGTGATATATTCTATACTGGGATATTACACCTCACCTGTTATCTCACCTGTCACCCTGTATTATACTGTATATAGTGATATATTCTATACTGGGATATTACACCTCACCTGTTATCTCACCTGTAATCCTGTATTATACAGTATATAGTGATATATTCTATACTGGGATATTACACCTCACCTGTTATCTCACCTGTCACCCTGTATTATACTGTATATAGTGATATATTCTATACTGGGATATTACACCTCACCTGTTATCTCACCTGTCACCCTGTATTATACTGTATATAGTGATATATTCTATACTGGGATATTACACCTCACCTGTTATCTCACCTGTCACCCTGTATTATACTGTATATAGTGATATATTCTATACTGGGATATTACACCTCACCTGTTATCTCACCTGTCACCCTGTATTATACTGTATATAGTGATATATTCTATACTCGGATATTACACCTCTCCTGTCACCCTGTATTATACTGTATATAGTGATATATTCTATACTGGGATATTACACCTCACCTGTTATCTCACCTGTAATCCTGTATTATACTGTATATAGTAATATATTCTATACTGGGATATTACACCTCACCTGTTATCTCACCTGTCACCCTGTATTATACTGTATATAGTGATATATTCTATACTGGGATATTACACCTCACCTGTTATCTCACCTGTAATCCTGTATTATACTGTATATAGTGATATATTCTATACTGGGATATTACACCTCACCTGTTATCTCACCTGTAATCCTGTATTATACTGTATATAGTAATATATTCTATACTGGGATATTACACCTCAACTGTTATCTCACCTGTCACCCTGTATTATACTGTATATAGTGATATATTCTATACTGGGATATTACACCTCACCTGTTATCTCACCTGTCACCCTGTATTATACTGTATATAGTGATATATTCTATACTGGAATATTACACCTCACCTGTTATCTCACCTGTCACCCTGTATTATACTGTATATAGTGATATATTCTATACTGGGATATTACACCTCACCTGTTATCTCACCTGTCACCCTGTATTATACTGTATATAGTGATATATTCTATACTGGGATATTACACCTCACCTGTTATCTCACCTGTCACCCTGTATTATACTGTATATAGTGATATATTCTATACTGGGATATTACATCTCTCCTGTTATCTCACCTGTCACCCTGTATTATACTGTATATAGTGATATATTCTATACTGGGATATTACACCTCTCCTGTTATCTCACCTGTCATCCTGTATTATACTGTATATAGTGATATATTCTATACTGGGATATTACACCTCACCTGTTATCTCACCTGTAAGCCTGTATTATACTGTATATAGTGATATATTCTATACTGGGATATTACACCTCACCTGTTATCTCACCTGTCACCCTGTATTATACTGTATATAGTGATATATTCTATACTGGGATATTACACCTCACCTGTTATCTCACCTGTCACCCTGTATTATACTGTATATAGTAATATATTCTATACTGGGATATTACACCTCACCTGTTATCTCACCTGTCACCCTGTATTATACTGTATATAGTGATATATTCTATACTGGGATATTACACCTCACCTGTTATCTCACCTGTAATCCTGTATTATACTGTATATAGTGATATATTCTATACTGGGATATTACACCTCACCTGTTATCTCACCTGTCACCCTGTATTATACTGTATATAGTGATATATTCTATACTGGGATATTACACCTCACCTGTTATCTCACCTGTCACCCTGTATTATACTGTATATAGTGATATATTCTATACTGGGATATTACACCTCTCCTGTCACCCTGTATTATACTGTATATAGTGATATATTCTATACTGGGATATTACACCTCACCTGTTATCTCACCTGTAATCCTGTATTATACTGTATATAGTAATATATTCTATACTGGGATATTACACCTCACCTGTTATCTCACCTGTCACCCTGTATTATACTGTATATAGTGATATATTCTATACTGGGATATTACACCTCACCTGTTATCTCACCTGTAATCCTGTATTATACTGTATATAGTGATATATTCTATACTGGGATATTACACCTCACCTGTTATCTCACCTGTAATCCTGTATTATACTGTATATAGTAATATATTCTATACTGGGATATTACACCTCACCTGTCACCCTGTATTATACTGTATATAGTGATATATTCTATACTGGGATATTACACCTCACCTGTTATCTCACCTGTCACCCTGTATTATACTGTATATAGTGATATATTCTATACTGGGATATTACACCTCACCTGTTATCTCACCTGTCACCCTGTATTATACTGTATATAGTGATATATTCTATACTGGGATATTACATCTCTCCTGTTATCTCACCTGTCATCCTGTATTATACTGTATATAGTGATATATTCTATACTGGGATATTACACCTCACCTGTTATCTCACCTGTAATCCTGTATTATACTGTATATAGTGATATATTCTATACTGGGATATTACACCTCACCTGTTATCTCACCTGTCACCCTGTATTATACTGTATATAGTGATATATTCTATACTGGGATATTACACCTCACCTGTTATCTCACCTGTCACCCTGTATTATACTGTATATAGTGATATATTCTATACTGGGATATTACACCTCACCTGTTATCTCACCTGTCACCCTGTATTATACTGTATATAGTGATATATTCTATACTGGGATATTACACCTCACCTGTTATCTCACCTGTAATCCTGTATTATACAGTATATAGTGATATATTCTATACTGGGATATTACACCTCACCTGTTATCTCACCTGTCACCCTGTATTATACTGTATATAGTGATATATTCTATACTGGGATATTACACCTCACCTGTTATCTCACCTGTCACCCTGTATTATACTGTATATAGTGATATATTCTATACTGGGATATTACACCTCACCTGTTATCTCACCTGTCACCCTGTATTATACTGTATATAGTGATATATTCTATACTGGGATATTACACCTCTCCTGTTATCTCACCTGTAATCCTGTATTATACAGTATATAGTGATATATTCTATACTGGGATATTACACCTCTCCTG
Organism: Rhinoderma darwinii; assembly: GCF_050947455.1. Classification (NCBI taxonomy): domain Eukaryota; kingdom Metazoa; phylum Chordata; class Amphibia; order Anura; family Rhinodermatidae; genus Rhinoderma; species Rhinoderma darwinii. The sequence goes on from NW_027461776.1 coordinate 1,728,422, forward strand.
TTATCTCACCTGTCACCCTGTATTATACTGTATATAGTGATATATTCTACACTGGGATATTACACCTCACCTGTTATCTCACCTGTAATCCTGTATTATACTGTATATAGTGATATATTCTATACTGGGATATTACACCTCACCTGTTATCTCACCTGTCACCCTGTATTATACTGTATATAGTTATATATTCTATGCTGGGATATTACACCTCTCCTGTTATCTCACCTGTAATCCTGTATTATACTGTATATAGTGATATATTCTATACTGGGATATTACACCTCACCTGTTATATCACCTGTCACCCTGTATTATACTGTATATAGTGATATATTCTATACTGGGATATTACACCTCACCTGTTATCTCACCTGTCACCCTGTATTATACTGTATATAGTGATATATTCTATACTGGGATATTACACCTCACCTGTTATCTCACCTGTAATCCTGTATTATACTGTATATAGTGATATATTCTATACTGGGATATTACACCTCTCCTGTTATCTCACCAGTCACCCTGTATTATACTGTATATAGTGATATATTCTATACTGGGATATTACACCTCACCTGTTATCTCACCTGTAATCCTGTATTATACTGTATATAGTGATATATTTTATACTGGGATATTACACCTCACCTGTTATCTCACCTGTAATCCTGTATTATACTGTATATAGTGATATATTCTATGCTGGGATATTACACCTCTCCTGTTATCTCACCTGTCACCCTGTATTATACTGTATATAGTGATATATTCTATACTGGTATATTACACCTCACCTGTTATCTCACCTGTAATCCTGTATTATACTGTATATAGTGATATATTCTATGCTGGGATATTACACCTCACCTGTTATCTCACCTGTCACCCTGTATTATACTGTATATAGTGATATATTCTATACTGGGATATTACACCTCTCCTGTTATCTCACCTGTCACCCTGTATTATACTGTATATAGTGATATATTCTATACTGGGATATTACACTTCACCTGTCACCCTGTATTATACTGTATATAGTGATATATTCTATACTGGGATATTACACCTCACCTGTTATCTCTCCTGTCACCCTGTATTATACTGTATATAGTGATATATTCTATACTGGGATATTACACCTCACCTGTTATCTCACCTGTAATCCTGTATTATACTGTATATAGTGATATATTCTATACTGGGATATTACACCTCTCCTGTTATCTCTCCTGTCACCCTGTATTATACTGTATATAGTGATATATTCTATACTGGGATATTACACCTCACCTGTTATCTCACCTGTCACCCTGTATTATACTGTATATAGTGATATATTCTATACTATGATATTACACCTCACCTGTTATCGCACCTGTCACCCTGTATTATACTGTATATAGTGATATATTCTATACTATGATATTACACCTCACCTGTTATCGCACCTGTCACCCTGTATTATACTGTATATAGTGATATATTCTATACTGGGATATTACACCTCTCCTGTTATCTCACCTGTAATCCTGTATTATACTGTATATAGTGATATATTCTATACTGGGATATTACACCTCACCTGTTATCTCACCTGTCACCCTGTATTACACTGTATATAGTGATATATTCTATACTGGGATATTACACCTCACCTGTTATCTCACCTGTCACCCTGTATTATACTGTATATAGTGATATATTCTATACTGGGATATTATACCTCACCTGTTATCTCACCTGTAATCCTGTATTATACTGTATATAGTGATATATTCTATACTGGGATATTACACCTCCTGTTATCTCACCTGTCACCCTGTATTATACTGTATATAGTGATATATTCTATACTGGGATATTACACCTCACCTGTTATCTCACCTGTCACCCTGTATTATACTGTATATAGTGATATATTCTATACTGGGATATTACACCTCACCTGTTATCTCACCTGTCACCCTGTATTATACTGTATATAGTGATATATTCTATACTGGGATATTACACCTCACCTGTTATCTCACCTGTCACCCTGTATTATACTGTATATAGTGATATATTCTATACTGGTATATTACACCTCACCTGTTATCTCACCTGTCACCCTGTATTATACTGTATATAGTGATATATTCTATACTGGGATATTACATCTCTCCTGTTATCTCACCTGTCATCCTGTATTATACTGTATATAGTGATATATTCTATACTGGGATATTACACCTCACCTGTTATCTCACCTGTAATCCTGTATTATACTGTATATAGTGATATATTCTATACTGGGATATTACACCTCACCTGTTATCTCACCTGTCACCCTGTATTATACTGTATATAGTGATATATTCTATACTGGGATATTACACCTCACCTGTTATCTCACCTGTCACCCTGTATTATACTGTATATAGTGATATATTCTATACTGGGATATTACACCTCACCTGTTATCTCACCTGTCACCCTGTATTATACTGTATATAGTGATATATTCTATACTGGGATATTACACCTCACCTGTTATCTCACCTGTAATCCTGTATTATACTGTATATAGTGATATATTCTATACTGGGATATTACATCTCACCTGTTATCTCACCTGTCACCCTGTATTATACTGTATATAGTGATATATTCTATACTGGGATATTACACCTCACCTGTTATCTCACCTGTCACCCTGTATTATACTGTATATAGTGATATATTCTATACTGGGATATTACACCTCACCTGTTATCTCACGTGTCACCCTGTATTATACTGTATATAGTGATATATTCTATACTGGGATATTACACCTCACCTGTTATCTCACCTGTCACCCTGTATTATACTGTATATAGTGATATATTCTATACTGGGATATTACACCTCTCCTGTTATCTCACCTGTAATCCTGTATTATACAGTATATAGTGATATATTCTATACTGGGATATTACACCTCTCCTGTTATCTCACCTGTCACCCTGTATTATACTGTATATAGTGATATATTCTATGCTGGGATATTACACCTCTCCTGTTATCTCACCTGTAATCCTGTATTATACTGTATATAGTGATATATTCTATACTGGGATATTACACCTCACCTGTTATCTCACCTGTCACCCTGTATTATACTGTATATAGTGATATATTCTATGCTGGGATATTACACCTCTCCTGTTATCTCACCTGTAATCCTGTATTATACTGTATATAGTGATATATTCTATACTGGGATATTACACCTCTCCTGTTATCTCACCTGTAATCCTGTATTATACTGTATATAGTGATATCTTCTATACTGGGATATTACACCTCACCTGTTATCTCACCTGTCACCCTGTATTATACTGTATATAGTGATATATTCTATACTGGGATATTACACCTCTCCTGTTATCTCACCTGTCACCCTGTATTATACTGTATATAGTGATATATTCTACACTGGGATATTACACCTCACCTGTTATCTCACCTGTAATCCTGTATTATACTGTATATAGTGATATATTCTATACTGGGATATTACACCTCACCTGTTATCTCACCTGTCACCCTGTATTATACTGTATATAGTGATATATTCTATACTGGGATATTACACCTCTCCTGTTATCTCACCTGTAATCCTGTATTATACTGTATATAGTGATATATTCTATGCTGGGATATTACACCTCTCCTGTTATCTCACCTGTAATCCTGTATTATACTGTATATAGTGATATATTCTATACTGGGATATTACACCTCTCCTGTTATCTCACCTGTAATCCTGTATTATACTGTATATAGTGATATCTTCTATACTGGGATATTACACCTCACCTGTTATCTCACCTGTTATCTCACCTGTAATCCTGTATTATACTGTATATAGTGATATATTCTATACTGGGATATTACACCTCTCCTGTTATCTCACCTGTAATCCTGTATTATACTGTATATAGTGATATATTCTATACTGGGATATTACACCTCTCCTGTTATCTCACCTGTAATCCTGTATTATACTGTATATAGTGATATCTTCTATACTGGGATATTACACCTCACCTGTTATCTCACCTGTAATCCTGTATTATACTGTATATAGTGATATATTCTATGCTGGGATATTACACCTCTCCTGTTATCTCACCTGTCACCCTGTATTATACTGTATATAGTGATATATTCTATACTGGTATATTACACCTCACCTGTTATCTCACCTGTAATCCTGTATTATACTGTATATAGTGATATATTCTATGCTGGGATATTACACCTCACCTGTTATCTCACCTGTCACCCTGTATTATACTGTATATAGTGATATATTCTATACTGGGATATTACACCTCTCCTGTTATCTCACCTGTCACCCTGTATTATACTGTATATAGTGATATATTCTATACTGGGATATTACACTTCACCTGTCACCCTGTATTATACTGTATATAGTGATATATTCTATACTGGGATATTACACCTCACCTGTTATCTCACCTGTCACCCTGTATTATACTGTATATAGTGATATATTTTATACTGGGATATTACACCTCACCTGTTATCTCACCTGTAATCCTGTATTATACTGTATATAGTGATATATTCTATGCTGGGATATTACACCTCTCCTGTTATCTCACCTGTCACCCTGTATTATACTGTATATAGTGATATATTCTATACTGGTATATTACACCTCACCTGTTATCTCACCTGTAATCCTGTATTATACTGTATATAGTGATATATTCTATGCTGGGATATTACACCTCACCTGTTATCTCACCTGTCACCCTGTATTATACTGTATATAGTGATATATTCTATACTGGGATATTACACCTCTCCTGTTATCTCACCTGTCACCCTGTATTATACTGTATATAGTGATATATTCTATACTGGGATATTACACTTCACCTGTCACCCTGTATTATACTGTATATAGTGATATATTCTATACTGGGATATTACACCTCACCTGTTATCTCACCTGTCACCCTGTATTATACTGTATATAGTGATATATTCTATACTGGGATATTACACCTCACCTGTTATCTCTCCTGTCACCCTGTATTATACTGTATATAGTGATATATTCTATACTGGGATATTACACCTCACCTGTTATCTCACCTGTAATCCTGTATTATACTGTATATAGTGATATATTCTATACTGGGATATTACACCTCACCTGTTATCTCACCTGTAATCCTGTATTATACTGTATATAGTGATATATTCTATACTGGGATATTACACCTCACCTGTTATCTCACCTGTCACCCTGTATTATACTGTATATAGTGATATATTCTATGCTGGGATATTACACCTCTCCTGTTATCTCACCTGTCACCCTGTATTATACTGTATATAGTGATATATTCTATACTGGGATATTACACCTCACCTGTTATCTCACCTGTCACCCTGTATTATACTGTATATAGTGATATATTCTATACTGGTATATTACACCTCACCTGTTATCTCACCTGTCACCCTGTATTATACTGTATATAGTGATATATTCTATACTATGATATTACACCTCACCTGTTATCGCACCTGTCACCCTGTATTATACTGTATATAGTGATATATTCTATACTGGGATATTACACCTCACCTGTTATCTCACCTGTCACCCTGTATTATACTGTATATAGTGATATATTCTATACTGGTATATTACACCTCTCCTGTTATCTCACCTGTCACCCTGTATTATACTGTATATAGTGATATATTCTATACTGGTATATTACACCTCACCTGTTATCTCACCTGTCACCCTGTATTATACTGTATATAGTGATATATTCTACACTGGGATATTACACCTCACCTGTTACCTCACCTGTAATCCTGTATTATACTGTATATAGTGATATATTCTATACTGGGATATTACACCTCACCTGTTATCTCACCTGTCACCCTGTATTATACTGTATATAGTGATATATTCTATACTGGGATATTACACCTCACCTGTTATCTCACCTGTCACCCTGTATTATACTGTATATAGTGATATATTCTATACTGGGATATTACACCTCTCCTGTCACCCTGTATTATACTGTATATAGTGATATATTCTATACTGGGATATTACACCTCTCCTGTCACCCTGTATTATACTGTATATAGTGATATATTCTATACTGGGATATTACACCTCTCCTGTTATCTCACCTGTAATCCTGTATTATACTGTATATAGTGATATATTCTATACTGGGATATTATACCTCTCCTGTTATCTCACCTGTCACCCTGTATTATACTGTATATAGTGATATATTCTATACTGGGATATTATACCTCACCTGTTATCTCACCTGTCACCCTGTATTATACTGTATATAGTGATATATTCTATACTGGGATATTACACCTCACCTGTTATCTCACCTGTAATCCTGTATTATACTGTATATAGTGATATATTCTATACTGGGATATTATACCTCTCCTGTTATCTCACCTGTCACCCTGTATTATACTGTATATAGTGATATATTCTATACTGGGATATTATACCTCACCTGTTATCTCACCTGTCACCCTGTATTATACTGTATATAGTGATATATTCTATACTGGGATATTACACCTCACCTGTTATCTCACCTGTAATCCTGTATTATACTGTATATAGTGATATATTCTATACTGGGATATTACACCTCACCTGTTATCTCACCTGTCACCCTGTATTATACTGTATATAGTGATATATTCTATACTGGGATATTACACCTCTCCTGTTATCTCTCCTGTCACCCTGTATTATACTGTATATAGTGATATATTCTATACTGGGATATTACACCTCACCTGTTATCTCACCTGTAATCCTGTATTATACTGTATATAGTGATATATTCTATACTGGGATATTATACCTCTCCTGTTATCTCACCTGTCACCCTGTATTATACTGTATATAGTGATATATTCTATACTGGGATATTATACCTCACCTGTTATCTCACCTGTCACCCTGTATTATACTGTATATAGTGATATATTCTATACTGGGATATTACACCTCATCTGTTATCTCACCTGTAATCCTGTATTATACTGTATATAGTGATATATTCTATACTGGGATATTATACCTCTCCTGTTATCTCACCTGTCACCCTGTATTATACTGTATATAGTGATATATTCTATACTGGGATATTATACCTCACCTGTTATCTCACCTGTCACCCTGTATTATACTGTATATAGTGATATATTCTATACTGGGATATTACACCTCACCTGTTATCTCACCTGTCACCCTGTATTATACTGTATATAGTGATATATTCTATACTGGGATATTACACCTCTCCTGTTATCTCACCTGTCACCCTGTATTATACTGTATATAGTGATATATTCTATACTGGGATATTACACCTCTCCTGTTATCTCATCTGTCACCCTGTATTATACTGTATATAGTGATATATTCTATACTGGGATATTACACCTCACCTGTTATCTCACCTGTCACCCTGTATTATACTGTATATAGTGATATATTCTATACTGGGATATTACACCTCTCCTGTTATCTCACCTGTAATCCTGTATTATACTGTATATAGTGATATATTCTATACTGGGATATTACACCTCTCCTGTTATCTCACCTGTAATCCTGTATTATACTGTATATAGTGATATATTCTATACTGGGATATTATACCTCACCTGTTATCTCACCTGTAATCCTGTATTATACTGTATATAGTGATATATTCTATACTGGGATATTACACCTCACCTGTTATCTCACCTGTCACCCTGTATTATACTGTATATAGTGATATATTCTATACTGGGATATTACACCTCACCTGTTATCTCACCTGTCACCCTGTATTATACTGTATATAGTGATATATTCTATACTGGGATATTACACCTCACCTGTTATCTCACCTGTCACCCTGTATTATACTGTATATAGTGATATATTCTATACTGGGATATTATACCTCACCTGTTATCTCACCTGTCACCCTGTATTATACTGTATATAGTGATATATTCTATACTGGGATATTACACCTCTCCTGTTATCTCACCTGTCACCCTGTATTATACTGTATATAGTGATATATTCTATACTGGGATATTACACCTCACCTGTTATCTCACCTGTAATCCTGTATTATACTGTGTATATAGTGATATATTCTATACTGGGATATTACACCTCACCTGTTATCTCACCTGTCACCCTGTATTATACTGTATATAGTGATATATTCTATACTGGGATATTACACCTCACCTGTTATCTCACCTGTCACCCTGTATTATACTGTATATAGTGATATATTCTATACTGGGGTATTACACCTCACCTGTTATCTCACCTGTCACCCTGTATTATACTGTATATAGTGATATATTCTATACTGGGATATTACACCTCTCCTGTTATCTCACCTGTAATCCTGTATTATACTGTATATAGTGATATATTCTATACTGGGATATTACACCTCACCTGTTATCTCACCTGTCACCCTGTATTATACTGTATATAGTGATATATTCTATACTGGGATATTACACCTCACCTGTTATCTCACCTGTCACCCTGTATTATACTGTATATAGTGATATATTCTATACTGGGATATTACACCTCACCTGTTATCTCACCTGTCACCCTGTATTATACTGTATATAGTGATATATTCTATACTGGGATATTATACCTCACCTGTTATCTCACCTGTCACCCTGTATTATACTGTATATAGTGATATATTCTATACTGGGATATTACACCTCATCTGTTATCTCACCTGTAATCCTGTATTATACTGTATATAGTGATATATTCTATACTGGGATATTACACCTCACCTGTTATCTCACCTGTCACCCTGTATTATACTGTATATAGTGATATATTCTATACTGGGATATTACACCTCTCCTGTTATCTCACCTGTCACCCTGTATTATACTGTATATAGTGATATATTCTATACTGGGATATTACACCTCTCCTGTTATCTCATCTGTCACCCTGTATTATACTGTATATAGTGATATATTCTATACTGGGATATTACACCTCACCTGTTATCTCACCTGTCACCCTGTATTATACTGTATATAGTGATATATTCTATACTGGGATATTACACCTCTCCTGTTATCTCACCTGTAATCCTGTATTATACTGTATATAGTGATATATTCTATACTGGGATATTACACCTCTCCTGTTATCTCACCTGTAATCCTGTATTATACTGTATATAGTGATATATTCTATACTGGGATATTATACCTCACCTGTTATCTCACCTGTAATCCTGTATTATACTGTATATAGTGATATATTCTATACTGGGATATTACACCTCACCTGTTATCTCACCTGTCACCCTGTATTATACTGTATATAGTGATATATTCTATACTGGGATATTACACCTCACCTGTTATCTCACCTGTCACCCTGTATTATACTGTATATAGTGATATATTCTATACTGGGATATTACACCTCACCTGTTATCTCACCTGTCACCCTGTATTATACTGTATATAGTGATATATTCTATACTGGTATATTACACCTCACCTGTTATCTCACCTGTAATCCTGTATTATACTGTATATAGTGATATATTCTATACTGGTATATTACACCTCACCTGTTATCTCACCTGTCACCCTGTATTATACTGTATATAGTGATATATTCTATACTGGGATATTACACCTCACCTGTTACCTCACCTGTAATCCTGTATTATACTGTATATAGTGATATATTCTATACTGGGATATTACACCTCACCTGTTATCTCACCTGTAATCCTGTATTATACTGTATATAGTGATATATTCTATACTGGGATATTACACCTCACCTGTTATCTCACCTGTCACTCTGTATTATACTGTATATAGTGATATATTCTATACTGGGATATTACACCTCACCTGTTATCTCACCTGTCACCCTGTATTATACTGTATATAGTGATATATTCTATACTGGGATATTACACCTCACCTGTTATCTCACCTGTCACCCTGTATTATACTGTATATAGTGATATATTCTATGCTGGGATATTACACCTCTCCTGTTATCTCACCTGTAATCCTGTATTATACTGTATATAGTGATATATTCTATACTGGGATATTACACCTAACCTGATATCTCACCTGTCACCCTGTATTATACTGTATATAGTGATATATTCTATACTGGGATATTACACCTCACCTGTTATCTCACCTGTCACCCTGTATTATACTGTATATAGTGATATATTCTATACTGGGATATTACACCTCACCTGTTATCTCACCTGTAATCCTGTATTATACTGTATATAGTGATATATTCTATACTGGGATATTACACCTCACCTGTTATCTCACCTGTAATCCTGTATTATACTGTATATAGTGATATATTCTATGCTGGGATATTACACCTCACCTGTTATCTCACCTGTCACCCTGTATTATACTGTATATAGTGATATATTCTATACTGGTATATTACACCTCACCTGTTATCTCACCTGTCACCCTGTATTATACTGTATATAGTGATATATTCTATACTGGGATATTACACCTCACCTGTTATCTCACCTGTCACCCTGTATTATACTGTATATAGTGATATATTCTATACTGGGATATTACACCTCACCTGTTATCTCACCTGTCACCCTGTATTATACTGTATATAGTGATATATTCTATACTGGTATATTACACCTCACCTGTTATCTCACCTGTCACCCTGTATTATACTGTATATAGTGATATATTCTATACTGGGATATTACACCTCACCTGTTATCTCACCTGTCACCCTGTATTATACTGTATATAGTGATATATTCTATACTGGGATATTACACCTCACCTGTTATCTCACCTGTAATCCTGTATTATACTGTATATAGTGATATATTCTATACTGGGATATTACACCTCACCTGTCACCCTGTATTATACTGTATATAGTGATATATTCTATACTGGGATATTACACCTCACCTGTTATCTCACCTGTCACCCTGTATTATACTGTATATAGTGATATATTCTATACTGGGATATTACACCTCACCTGTTATCTCACCTGTCACCTTGTATTATACTGTATATAGTGATATATTCTATACTGGGATATTACACCTCTCCTGTTATCTCACCTGTAATCCTGTATTATACTGTATATAGTGATATATTCTATACTGGGATATTACCCCTCACCTGTCACCCTGTATTATACTGTATATAGTGATATATTCTATACTGGGATATTATACCTCACCTGTTATCTCACCTGTAATCCTGTATTATACTGTATATAGTGATATATTCTATACTGGGATATTACACCTCACCTGTTATCTCACCTGTCACCCTCTATTATACTGTATATAGTGATATATTCTATACTGGGATATTACACCTCTCCTGTTATCTCACCTGTCACCCTGTATTATACTGTATATAGTGATATATTCTATACTGGTATATTACACCTCACCTGTTATCTCACCTGTCACCCTGTATGATACTGTATATAGTGATATATTCTATACTGGGATATTACACCTCACCTGTTATCTCACCTGTAATCCTGTATTATACTGTATATAGTGATATATTCTATACTGGGATATTATACCTCACCTGTTATCTCACCTGTAATCCTGTATTATACTGTATATAGTGATATATTCTATACTGGGATATTACACCTCTCCTGTTATCTCACCTGTAATCCTGTATTATACTGTATATAGTGATATATTCTATACTGGGATATTATACCTCACCTGTTATCTCACCTGTAATCCTGTATTATACTGTATATAGTGATATATTCTATACTGGGATATTACACCTCTCCTGTTATCTCACCTGTCACCCTGTATTATACTGTATATAGTGATCTATTCTATGCTGGGATATTACACCTCACCTGTTATCTCACCTGTCACCCTGTATTATACTGTATATAGTGATATATTCTATACTGGAATATTACACCTCACCTGTTATCTCACCTGTAATCCTGTATTATACTGTATATAGTGATATATTCTATACTGGGATATTACACCTCTCCTGTTATCTCACCTGTCACCCTGTATTATACTGTATATAGTGATATATTGTATACTGGGATATTACACCTCACCTGTTATCTCACCTGTAATCCTGTATTATACTGTATATAGTGATATATTCTATACTGGGATATTACACCTCACCTGTTATCTCACCTGTCACCCTGTATTATACTGTATATAGTGATATATTCTATACTGGGATATTACACCTCACCTGTTATCTCACCTGTCACCCTGTATTATACTGTATATAGTGATATATTCTATACTGGGATATTACACCTCACCTGTTATCTCACCTGTCACCCTGTATTATACTGTATATAGTGATATATTCTATACTGGGATATTACACCTCTCCTGTTATCTCACCTGTCACCCTGTATTATACTGTATATAGTGATCTATTCTATGCTGGGATATTACACCTCACCTGTTATCTCTCCTGTCACCCTGTATTATACTGTATATAGTGATATATTCTATACTGGGATATTACACCTCTCCTGTTATCTCACCTGTAATCCTGTATTATACTGTATATAGTGATATATTCTATACTGGGATATTACACCTCACCTGTTATCTCACCTGTCACCCTGTATTACACTGTATATAGTAATATATTCTATACTGGGATATTACACCTCACCTGTTATCTCACCTGTAATCCTGTATTATACTGTATATAGTGATATATTCTATACTGGGATATTACACCTCACCTGTTATCGCACCTGTAATCCTGTATTATACTGTATATAGTGATATATTCTATACTGGGATATTACACCTCACCTGTTATCTCACCTGTCACCCTGTATTATACTGTATATAGTGATATATTCTATACTGGGATATTACACCTCACCTGTTATCTCACCTGTAATCCTGTATTATACTGTGTATATAGTGATATATTCTATACTGGGATATTACACCTCACCTGTTATCTCACCTGTCACCCTGTATTATACTGTATATAGTGATATATTCTATACTGGGATATTACACCTCACCTGTTATCTCACCTGTCACCCTGTATTATACTGTATATAGTGATATATTCTATACTGGGGTATTACACCTCACCTGTTATCTCACCTGTCACCCTGTATTATACTGTATATAGTGATATATTCTATACTGGGATATTACACCTCTCCTGTTATCTCACCTGTAATCCTGTATTATACTGTATATAGTGATATATTCTATACTGGGATATTACACCTCACCTGTTATCTCACCTGTAATCCTGTATTATACTGTGTATATAGTGATATATTCTATACTGGGATATTACACCTCACCTGTTATCTCACCTGTCACCCTGTATTATACTGTATATAGTGATATATTCTATACTGGGATATTACACCTCACCTGTTATCTCACCTGTCACTCTGTATTATACTGTATATAGTGATATATTCTATACTGGGATATTACACCTCACCTGTTATCTCACCTGTCACCCTGTATTATACTGTATATAGTGATATATTCTATACTGGGATATTACACCTCACCTGTTATCTCACCTGTCACCCTGTATTATACTGTATATAGTGATATATTCTATACTGGGATATTACACCTCACCTGTTATCTCACCTGTCACCCTGTATTATACTGTATATAGTGATATATTCTATACTGGGATATTACACCTCTCCTGTTATCTCACCTGTCACCCTGTATTATACTGTATATAGTGATATATTCTATACTGGGATATTACACCTCTCCTGTTATCTCACCTGTAATCCTGTATTATACTGTATATAGTGATATATTCTATACTGGGATATTACACCTCACCTGTTATCTCACCTGTCACCCTGTATTACACTGTATATAGTAATATATTCTATACTGGGATATTACACCTCACCTGTTATCTCACCTGTAATCCTGTATTATACTGTATATAGTGATATATTCTATACTGGGATATTACACCTCACCTGTTATCTCACCTGTAATCCTGTATTATACTGTATATAGTGATATATTCTATACTGGTATATTACACCTCTCCTGTTATCTCACCTGTCATCCTGTATTATACTGTATATAGTGATATATTCTATACTGGGATATTACACCTCACCTGTTATCTCACCTGTAATCCTGTATTATACTGTATATAGTGATATATTCTATACTGGGATATTACACCTCACCTGTTATCTCACCTGTCACCCTGTATTATACTGTATATAGTGATATATTCTATACTGGGATATTACACCTCACCTGTTATCTCACCTGTCACCCTGTATTATACTGTATATAGTGATATATTCTATACTGGGATATTACACCTCTCCTGTTATCTCACCTGTAATCCTGTATTATACTGTATATAGTGATATATTCTATACTGGGATATTACACCTCACCTGTTATCTCACCTGTAATCCTGTATTATACTGTATATAGTGATATATTCTATACTGGGATATTACACCTCACCTGTTATCTCACCTGTAATCCTGTATTATACTGTATATAGTGATATATTCTATACTGGGATATTACACCTCACCTGTTATCTCACCTGTAATCCTGTATTATACTGTATATAGTGATATATTCTATACTATGATATTACACCTCACCTGTTATCTCACCTGTCACCCTGTATTATACTGTATATAGTGATATATTCTATACTGGGGTATTACACCTCACCTGTTATCTCACCTGTCACCCTGTATTATACTGTATATAGTGATATATTCTATACTGGGATATTACACCTCTCCTGTTATCTCACCTGTAATCCTGTATTATACTGTATATAGTGATATATTCTATACTGGGATATTACACCTCTCCTGTTATCTCACCTGTCACCCTGTATTATACTGTATATAGTGATATATTCTATACTGGGATATTACACCTCACCTGTTATCTCACCTGTAATCCTGTATTATACTGTATATAGTGATATATTCTATACTGGGATATTACACCTCTCCTGTTATCTCACCTGTCACCCTGTATTATACTGTATATAGTGATATATTCTATACTGGGATATTACACCTCTCCTGTTATCTCACCTGTAATCCTGTATTATACTGTATATAGTAATATATTCTATACTGGGATATTACACCTCACCTGTTATCTCACCTGTCACCCTGTATTATACTGTATATAGTGATATATTCTATACTGGGATATTACACCTCACCTGTTATCTCACCTGTCACCCTGTATTATACTGTATATAGTGATATATTCTATACTGGTATATTACACCTCTCCTGTTATCTCACCTGTCATCCTGTATTATACTGTATATAGTGATATATTCTATACTGGGATATTACACCTCACCTGTTATCTCACCTGTCACCCTGTATTATACTGTATATAGTGATATATTCTATACTGGTATATTACACCTCTCCTGTTATCTCACCTGTCATCCTGTATTATACTGTATATAGTGATATATTCTATACTGGGATATTACACCTCACCTGTTATCTCACCTGTCATCCTGTATTATACTGTATATAGTGATATATTCTATACTGGGATATTACACCTCACCTGTTATCTCACCTGTAATCCTGTATTATACTGTATATAGTGATATATTCTATACTGGGATATTACACCTCACCTGTTATCTCACCTGTCACCCTGTATTATACTGTATATAGTGATATATTCTATACTGGGATATTACACCTCACCTGTTATCTCACCTGTAATCCTGTATTATACTGTATATAGTGATATATTCTATACTGGGATATTACACCTCTCCTGTTATCTCACCTGTCACCCTGTATTATACTGTATATAGTGATATATTCTATACTGGGATATTACACCTCACCTGTTATCTCACCTGTCACCCTGTATTATACTGTATATAGTGATATATTCTATACTGGTATATTACACCTCTCCTGTTATCTCACCTGTCATCCTGTATTATACTGTATATAGTGATATATTCTATACTGGGATATTACACCTCACCTGTTATCTCACCTGTCACCCTGTATTATACTGTATATAGTGATATATTCTATACTGGGATATTACACCTCACCTGTTATCTCACCTGTCACCCTGTATTATACTGTATATAGTGATATATTCTATACTGGGATATTACACCTCTCCTGTTATCTCACCTGTAATCCTGTATTATACTGTATATAGTGATATATTCTATACTGGTATATTACACCTCTCCTGTTATCTCACCTGTCATCCTGTATTATACTGTATATAGTGATATATTCTATACTGGGATATTACACCTCACCTGTTATCTCACCTGTAATCCTGTATTATACTGTATATAGTGATATATTCTATACTGGGATATTACACCTCACCTGTTATCTCACCTGTCACCCTGTATTATACTGTATATAGTGATATATTCTATACTGGGATATTACACCTCACCTGTTATCTCACCTGTCACCCTGTATTATACTGTATATAGTGATATATTCTATACTGGGATATTACACCTCACCTGTTATCTCACCTGTCACCCTGTATTATACTGTATATAGTGATATATTCTATGCTGGGATATTACACCTCACCTGTTATCTCACCTGTCACCCTGTATTATACTGTATATAGTGATATATTCTATGCTGGGATATTACACCTCACCTGTTATCTCACCTGTAATCCTGTATTATACTGTATATAGTGATATATTCTATACTGGGATATTACACCTCTCCTGTTATCTCACCTGTAATCCTGTATTATACTGTATATAGTGATATATTCTATACTGGTATATTACACCTCACCTGTTATCTCACCTGTCACCCTGTATTATACTGTATATAGTGATATATTCTATACTGGGATATTACACCTCACCTGTTATTTCACCTGTAATCCTGTATTATACTGTATATAGTGATATATTCTATACTGGGATATTACACCTCACCTGTTATCTCACCTGTCATCCTGTATTATACTGTATATAGTGATATATTCTATACTGGTATATTACACCTCTCCTGTTATCTCACCTGTCATCCTGTATTATACTGTATATAGTGATATATTCTATACTGGGATATTACACCTCACCTGTTATCTCACCTGTAATCCTGTATTATACTGTATATAGTGATATATTCTATACTGGGATATTACACCTCACCTGTTATCTCACCTGTAATCCTGTATTATACTGTATATAGTGATATATTCTATACTGGGATATTACACCTCTCCTGTTATCTCACCTATCACCCTGTATTATACTGTATATAGTGATATATTCTATACTGGGATATTACACCTCACCTGTTATCTCACCTGTCACCCTGTATTACACTGTATATAGTAATATATTCTATACTGGGATATTACACCTCACCTGTTATCTCACCTGTCACCCTGTATTATACTGTATATAGTGATATATTCTATACTGGGATATTACACCTCACCTGTTATCTCACCTGTCACCCTGTATTATACTGTATATAGTGATATATTCTATACTGGTATATTACACCTCCTGTTATCTCACCTGTAATCCTGTATTATACTGTATATAGTGATATATTCTATACTGGGATATTACACCTCACCTGTTATCTCACCTGTCACCCTGTATTATACTGTATATAGTGATATATTCTATACTGGGATATTACACCTCACCTGTTACCTCACCTGTAATCCTGTATTATACTGTATATAGTGATATATTCTATACTGGGATATTACACCTCTCCTGTTATCTCACCTGTCACCCTGTATTATACTGTATATAGTGATATATTCTATACTGGGATATTACTCCTCACCTGTTATCTCACCTGTCACCCTGTATTATACTGTATATAGTGATATATTCTATACTGGGATATTACACCTCTCCTGTTATCTCACCTGTAACCCTGTATTATACTGTATATAGTGATATATTCTATACTGGGATATTACACCTCACCTGTTATCTCACCTGGTATCTCACCTGTAATCCTGTATTATACTGTATATAATGATATATTCTATGCTGGGATATTATACGTATTTGTAGTTTGCAGTTAGATTAATTGTGGATTGATGTCATGTTTAGTCACTTACGCATTTCAACTCCCGATCAGTGAAGATTCTTCTCAGTAAGAAGAGCCGCAAAGGAACAGTCAGAATGAGAATGAACGGGAATGCGAGAGATGCTGCGGTGGACATAACAGCCCACAGAACAGCCAGACAAACCAGCTGCAGGGCGGTGAAGAGGTGCATCCGGAGAGAGCGTACCTGACAGGGAGAGACAGCGGTTACGTCTATGTATCCTCACATGGTCATCTGGCATATGACACAATCCACACTAGATATCAGAGCTGAAGACGCCCCCACATCCAACCTGCTGTGTGCTGCTTTATGTTCCTTCAAGGTGTGCTATATCTTCAGACATAAAGCCTTCACAGTGGTCCATGACGTGAGCTCTTCCTCTGCCCTTCACTGCTGTATCCCTCAGGTAGTAGAAGGACCACCATTACTGGCACCTGTTCATACACAGGTATGAGACACAAGCATCTGCACTGGCCAGTGAACCTGGTTCCTGGATATATATGACCCACATGGGATAAGCGGCTTCTGGCAACCAAAATTCAAGTGTCCCAACTGATCTCAATACTCATTCTTGAATATGCTAAAAACGGCAGTGACCCTGACTAGTACTGAAAGACTAGACTGTTATATGGGATCATCCTGATATATCAATGATAACGTGCACAGGATTGCTATGAGGACTTACCTTCTTGACATAAATGACATCAGGGTGATGCTTTGGGGGTTTCAGTAAGAGTTTGAAGCGCTCGTAGAACTGGATACCATTGAGTGATGTGACCCCCATGTATAAGAATATCCCAAACAGCACAGCCAATGGGATCTTGCGTAGAAGTTCCCCAATCACGATAGAGAGGCCTGTGAAGTAAGAGACTGAGGTCAACATTGAACATCTTCTACATGGACCATAGAAGCTGACAAGGCATTGGCCCATGAAGAGAGTGCTGCTGTGAGGTGGCAGCGTTGCCCTGTTCCCACTGCCTTTAACCTGCTTAGTCACTCCCAAATGTATTCAATGTATAAATGATGTGTTCAAGAAACAGAAGATACCGGGCTCTACTTGTGACAGACCGTATATGCGACTGCCTGACCGCTATATGTATATACGTAGGCAAAATCCAAATGTTACGGGCTGCAGTACACTGCGCGGTCATTCTACTGACTGAATCTGCCGCAATCTAATTGTGGTTAAGATAAGAAAAAAATATCTTCAATATCTTCTTCTGATATAAGACTGCTAGATGATTTCTTCACTGAAAATTACATTGATAGAACCGTTTGGCAATCTTAACCATAAATATTTCACTGAATGGACAATAGTCCCCAACCAGATATAAAGTGATCCTAGAATTGAATATACAACTTGCATGCTGGATACTGGGTCATCCTGCCGATCTATATCTGGTACCGGGTCATCCTGCCGATCTATATCTGGTACCGGGTCATCCTGCCGATCTATATCTGGTACCGGGTCATCCTGCCGATCTATATCTGGTACCGGGTCATCCTGCCGATCTATATCTGATACCGGGTCATCCTGCCGATCTATATCTGGTACCGGGTCATCCTGCCGATCTATATCTGGTACCGGGTCATCCTGCCGATCTATATCTGGTACCGGGTCATCCTGCCGATCTATATCTGGTACCGGGTCATCCTGCCGATCTATATCTGGTACCGGGTCATCCTGCCGATCTATATCTGATACCGGGTCATCCTGCCGATCTATATCTGGTACCGGGTCATCCTGCCGATCTATATCTGGTACCGGGTCATCCTGCCGATCTATATCTGATACCGGGTCATCCTGCCGATCTATATCTGATACCGGGTCATCCTGCCGATCTATATCTGGTACCGGGTCATCCTGCCGATCTATATCTGGTACCGGGTCATCCTGCCGATCTATATCTGGTACCGGGTCATCCTGCCGATCTATATCTGGTACCGGGTCATCCTGCCGATCTATATCTGGTACCGGGTCTTCCTGCCGATCTATATCTGGTACCGGGTCTTCCTGACAATCTATATCTGGTACCGGGTCATTCTGCCGATCTATATCTGGTACCGGGTCATCCTGCCGATCTATATCTGGTACCGGGTCATCCTGCCGATCTATATCTGGTACCGGGTCATCCTGCCGATCTATATCTGGTACCGGGTCATTCTGCCGATCTATATCTGGTACCGGGTCATCCTGCCGATCTATATCTGGTACCGGGTCATCCTGCCGATCTATATCTGGTACCGGGTCATCCTGCTGATCTATATCTGATACCTTGCTATTCTCCGGATCTATATCTGCTGCTTTGTTATTCTACTGATCTATAACTGGTACCAGATACACAGCTATGTACAGATAGTGAGAGTGGAGTTAAACTGGAAAAGATGAATGGTAAAAATGTACAATATGTATGTAGATTTGGGCAATAATTTCTCACCTACAAGGATGGCCACCAGCAATCCTGTGACTCTCTGCTCTTTTACCTCTTGGATTTTTGGTTTATCTCCAGGGGCAACAGCCTTACTCATAACCGTTAATGCGTTGGCATGTGTGACTGAACGAACAGTTGTAGCCGCCATCCATGGCAACCCAAAGAGTGCGCATATTCCACCCATCGCCACAATGAGAAGTAAGTCAAGATGAAAGCCTGAGCCCTTCACGAGCATCCGCTCCTTCTTACTTATGATTAGCCTGCAGAGAAATGAACAGTTATCTAGGAAATCAGCATATCATATAGAACTTTTACTGGTATAGGAAAAAAATGGAGCAGTGTATCAAATATAAGATGTGGGTTTAAGAGTTGTACGTGAAGACCAAGATGTCAGGACTCACGTTGTGATCTGAGTCTCCATGAAGATCAGAATATAGACCAGAATAGCTGGAAGAACACTGGCAAACATCATCCAGATGGGAAAGGGCTCCATCGATCCTAGGGGGTTGATTACCCAGCCTCTCTTCTCTGGTGATGTCACTTTGAATCCATTAGGAACACTCAGTTTCTGTAGACCCAATTAGACATGAGAACGGTCAGCCCTGGTGTCTCCTGGGATGGTTGGGATGTGATGATGTCGAGACTTGTCTAGAGTGGCCTATTATGGTTGGCTTTACAGTTCTGCATACTCTATATGCCATTGAAGAGTAACCCTTACCTGAGTGTAAGTGTCAGTTATACTGAAGTCAACCAGCACCATGATAAGTATAGCGATGGGAACGCCAAAGTCTCCTATGATACGACGCACCTGAAACCGCATAGTAGTCAATACAGTTAAAGTAACAATGCTATAGAATTATATACAGCAATAGTATAAAGTGGCAGTAGAAACGGAGCAGAGAATTACTGGATCCCTCTCCACACAAGCGTATGGCTGCAATGGATGATCTAGTGTGGAGCAGAGAGTACGAAGTGATTCTTCAGGAAGGTTTTATATGATTGTGGGTGTAATGGAGTGTGAGGAACACAATTGCCCACTCACCTTTCCAGGAAAGAAGTTGCTGTTCTTCAGCTTCCGCAGGAAGAAAGCAATAAAGAAAGTGCCCGCCATAAGGACCAGTGAGAGGAGAGCTGTGTTTGGTTGTCCTGTGATGTTTGTTTGCACCAAGGTCTCCGTCTCATTGAGGTGCAGGCGTTCAGTGACATTGATGAACGCGGACTCTGTTAGGTTCTTGCATATAGTAAGAGGATGCTCCTGAAAGACCTGAGGACCAAAGTAGTGGAAAATCTGCAGTAACAGTAGCTGCAAAGTCGAGGCTCCTGAGTCACATGGAGAACAACTGCTACAAATAAGGTGAAGGTGGGACATGCGCAGACGTGAAACGTGAAGGGTAATTGTGAATCTCACCTTGAACAACTTGTAGAATGTCTCATAGATGAAGATGAGAGAGATTAGGATGGAGAAGATTTCTTGCGTGAAGCGTGAGACAAAGCGGACCAAGAAGCTTCCTTCACAGGCCACAGTGGCCACGACAATCACAATTAGCCAAGCGCCGATCCACACACGGCCAACCAAGTACTCCAAACCATTAGCTGAGCAAAACTGCACAAGAAAAGGTTAAAAGTATGAAGGAAAGTCTTCTAGTGCCCTACCAAGGCTCCATCCATTAGACCTTCCCTGACCATCAGTCATCAAATGCCCCTAAACATGTCCAGGAAGCCCGACTCCATCAAGCTCATACCCGTAAGTAACAGCTCTGAAGGTGGGTGCGTTAGCTGGACCCTGTTTGTAATTGAGATCGGAGATTGCCATTATTTCCCATGAATCCCTTATGAAGCTTTTGTTGTCCTTTGACATTTTATTACGTAACATGAACAGAAAATGACTTCTGCCAAAGTCGAAGTGAATCTCTACGCAGAAAGCATGAGGATTATTAATTACAGATGCATAAATATTCACCCCTCTTATTGACGGAACATCAGCCGGGGAGTCAGAGAAACACCACAAAGACAAAACTATTCTCCAAGTGACAAAGTTATCGAAACCTACTGTACAAATGGGGGGATACAAGGAGACCTCAGTCCCTTCAGGGCAGCTCACGTGGATCTGGTCATAGCCCATGCTACACATTGCCATGGATTCCATATTCAGCTTGGTATCTGATCTGCGATGCCCTTTGGTCTTATGAGGTAATTCAGCTTGTATCATCTACTAGGAACACAGGTCACATCGTCTTCCCTTCCACACCAGTCTATATGGTGAAAGCATTTACAACCCCGGATCTTGATGATTTATTCAAACCTAAGAGGTTGATGAGATCTCGGGGATGTAGGATCCCAGCAGAGAGTGGGGACGTGGGGGAAGTTGGCTCTAATATTGAGAGGTGGAGAAAAACCCTGAATGTAAAAGTTTTCATTACAAGTGAGTTGAGAGGAGGCTGTTAATGGCTTGGGCGATTAATAGGGTCTGTAAATCAGAAGAATGGAGGGACATCTCTTTTTTTAATATAGAATTATTCCTTTGTTGGTTATTAAATACCATAAGAAAATGATATAAGGGAATAGAAACAGAAATGTCTCAAATGAGGGCATTATAAAGCCAGCCTGAAGCCCCATTTCTTGGGATGAGTCCTCCCTGGAACAAGGTCTATAGGGTTTTGGTTATATCTGTTCCATTATGGACAAAGTCGAGAGGGAGGAGTAAGGATTGCTGACATTATCCATATGGTGAAGGCTATCAGCAAATGAATCAATATTTAAGACATTGTGGAATAGAATCTTCCCCATCATTGGAGCAGGTCGTCGTAGAATGAAGACGATTGGCTAAAATAAAAAATCCTATATACTGGTCTGTGTATGTTAGCGGGTGTTTGGAAAATAAATGACATTACAGGGATTGATTATTGTATTATACTGCACCTGTTTTTTTTTACACAAGAAAATCCCACCATCAATTCGTTGTCCCTGTCTGTGTGCGCTTCAACTTTTTATTCATATGCTTTTACATACTTTGTGTTTGACTTACTAAAAAAACATATTTATATATTTTTTCCTGCATAGGTTCCGCTTATTTGGTGTTTATCTATAACACTTTATGATATGTCACTATGTATATTACTATGTATATTACTCTTATATGTTATATTACTATGTTATATGTTACTATGTATATTACTATGTTATATGTATATTATATGTTACTATGTATATTATATGTCACTATGTATATTACTATGTATATTACTCTTATATGTTATATTACTATGTTATATGTTACTATGTATATTACTATGTTATATGTATATTATATGTTACTATGTATATTATATGTCACTATGTATATTACTATGTATATTACTCTTATATGTTATATTACTATGTTATATGTTACTATGTATATTACTATGTTATATGTATATTATATGTTACTATGTATATTATATGTTGAACATTATTTAATATCAAATGTGATTCTATTGTATAAAGTTGCATAAAATGTACAAGGATTGTGAGTACTTTCTATGGACACTATACATGTTCGTCCTCTTGGGTCCATCACAGCTTTTTATATATTCCAAAAACCCTTCTACCAAGCACCCCTTCCAAAAGCCGTTATACAAAACCTCACCGAATAAAATGCTTCTTCAAACACCAACAGTGGTCCAGAAAATCCAACAATCAGTAGTGGTTGTGCCCCCAGAAGACAGAATATCACTCCCTGCAAACAGGTCCCAATGATAAGTTCTGACACCCCAATGAGACCACCCGTCTTCTCACCTGAGGAGGGAACAGCAACATACGGGAATTACATTTAGAAGGATCTGGATGGTTTAGGAGGATGTGTGCAAGAAGACATTGGTCTTTGAAGAAATTATTAAGAAACTGAACATGGAGACATATGATGGAGGACGACCCCTGAATAGATGTGCGAGACTGCGGCCTGGAAACTGCTAAGAGGTGTGTACGCATGTGAGTGGATGTCAAAGAGTTAAGCTGCTATGTGCAAGACTCGAGGTAATGATGATGATGAGGAGGAGACGATGTTCATTGATTAGTAGGACAAAACTTGCTATATACAATATACAGAAGGAAAGCTCACCCAGAAGGCCCCCAAATGTTATTGCAGGAGACAGGGCTGCAAAATAGATGAAAATGACAGCCGCCATGCATTGTGCATTCAGGGCATCACGAAAATCACTTGCGTATTTTGGATAACGCCGCTGGATATCCCGCACAAGACCTCCAAATGGTCTGCCAGTCCTGCGTAAAGGATCATCTCCACCATCATCTGACACTGCTGCTTTAGTCAAAAGAGCTGCAATGGAAAAAGGACATGAGCAGATGCCATTGAGTAAGCGAGGACGTGACCGGGGAATAAGAAAGAGACGGTCACATAAGAGAGAAGAGAATACAGTGTGGAGACAATCTCCATCAACCTTTATCCTGTGGTGTAGCGGCTTCTTCCAGGACCTTCTTCTCCTGGCCTTGGCGTCTTCTTAGCATTTCCCGTTGGAACAGCGCTACGGAACGCAGGAGTTCTTCTCCCATTACTTCAGATGGAGGCAGGACGACACTGCAGTCTAGAAACTCATTAATGGCGTTCAGAAGATCTTGACGGTCATCAGCAAGGTAGGCAGCCTCATGGAATGACTGAGGAGGAGACATACAGGGAGGATCAAAAAGGTGCCACAGGAGAAGGATCACTAGGAAGTCGGATGAGCAGGGTCTGGGCCTAAGCAAAGATAAGGGACCGTGAGGGAGAGTGGGGGGGAGTGGTGGAGAGAGTGGGGGGAGTGGGAGAGAGTGGGGGAGATTGGGGGGATGTGGGGAGGGTGGGAGAGAGTGGGGGGGAGACTGGGAGAGAGTGGGGGGAGTGGGAGAGAGTGGGGGAGAGGGAGAGGTTGGGGGGATGTGGGGGAGGGTGGGAGAGAGTGGGGGGGGAGACTGGGAGAGAGTGGGGGGGAGTGGGAGAGAGTGGGAGAGGTTGGGGGGATGTGGGGGAGGGTGGGAGAGAGTGGGGGGGGGGAGACTGGGAGAGAGTGGGGGGGAGTGGGAGAGAGTGGGAGAGGTTGGGGGGATGTGGGGGAGGGTGGGAGAGAGTGGGGGGGGGGAGAGTGGGAGAGAGTGGGGGAGAGTGGGAGAGGGTGGGGAAGGTTGGGGGGATGTGGTGGGGAGAGAGTGGGGGAGAGTAGGAGAGAGTGGGAGAGAGTGGGGGAGGATGTGGGAGAGAGTGGGGGAGGGTGGAGGGAGTGGGGGAGGGTGGAGGGAGTGGGGGATGGTGGGAGGGAGTGGGAAAGAGTGGGTGGGAGGATGGGGGGGAGGGAGAGAGTGGGGGAGAGTGGGAGAGGGTGGGAGGGGGGTGGGGGAGGGTGGGGGAGGGAGTGGGCGAGAGTGGGGGGGAGAGTGGGGAAGGTTGGGGGGATGTGGGAGGGAGTGGGAAAGAGTGGGGGAGGGTGGGGGAGGGTGGGGGAGAGTGGGGGAGCTGAGGCTTCAGGGAAGGAAACACTACGGAAAAACACATGAAAAGGAAAAAAATAGAAATTGAAAATCAGTCAGGAAGCTCTCCGAGCTGTAGTGCGCAGTGGGGTAACTATAAGAGATGTCAATGTCAGGGGGCTCCTTGGTACAGGGGGTCACATCAAGTCCTTCAGGGCCTGGCACACAAGATTCTGCTGTGGGCTCAGGTAACGACCTGTGTGCTGGGCCTTGAAGACAAGAGAAGCCGGGAGCGAGGAGACGGAAGTAAATAACTGGGGTTTTTTTATCCTGATCTGAGCGCTGCTTAATTTTAGGCTCTGGTTTAGGGGCCTGATCTATTTTAGGGTTCTAATCTGGGGTCTGAATTAATTTTAAAGTCTGGTCTGAGCCCTGAATTAACTTAGGGGTCCGAATGAGTTTAGGGGTCTTGCCTGTGGTGTGAATTATTTAGGAGTCTGGGGTTTGATTGAGGAGTCTGATCTTGGGTCTGAATTATTTTTGGGGTCTGATTTAATTTAGAACTCTGGGGTGTGAATTATTTTCTAGGGTCTGTAATAATTCTCCCATTCCCCCATCCTGCAGTTTTCTATGTATGTGGCGCCATTGTCCCAGTGTGCTGATCATTTGTCAGGTCATGCAGGAAATTTTTACTGAAGTTGTGGTTTCTTGTTTTTTTTTACTTCAACTTGGCCAGCAAGTGTGTCCTCGGCTTATTACATGAAGCTGGTAAGTGCTTGGGGATGGGGCCAAATTCTCTTTAGTTATGCCCCTGCTAGTGCACATTAAAAGAAATTTAGAATATATACGTGTGTGTACGTGTGTGTGTGTGTAGATATATATATATGTCCAGCCACGTCTACAGTCGTCCTTATCCAGCCACGTGTACAGTCGTCCTCATCCAGCCAAGTCTACAGTCGTCCTCATCCAGCCACGTCTATAACCATCATCCAGTCACATCTATAGTTGTCATCATCCAGCCACATCTATAACCATCATCCAGCCATGTCTACAGTAGTCATCATCCAGCCACGCCTACAACCATCATCCACCCATGTATAGAGTAATCAGCCAGCCACGTCTACAGTAGTCATCATCCAGCCACGTCTATAACCACCATCAAGCCACGTCTACAGTAGTCATCATCCAGCCACATGTACAGTCATCCTCATCCAGCCACGTCTACAGTCGTCCTCATCCAGCCACGTCTACAGTTGTCCTCATCCAGCCACGTCTATAACCATCATCCAGTCACATCTATAGTTGTCATCATCCAGCCACATCTATAACCACCATCCAGCCATGTCTACAGTAGTCATCATCCAGCCACATCTACAGTAGTCATCATCCAGCCACGCCTACAACCATCATCCACCCATGTATAGAGTAATCATCCAGCCACGTCTACAGTAGTCATCATCCAGCCACCTCTACAGTCGTCATCCACTATGTATATAGTGATCATCCAGCCACATCTATAACCATCATCCAGCCATGTATATAGTCATCATCCAGCCATGTATATAGTCATCATCCAGCCCCGTCTATAGCCATCATCATCATCTAGCCACGTCTACAGTAGTGATCATCCAGCCATGTCTATAGTCCTAATGCAGCCACGACTACAGTAGTCATCATCCAGCCACATGTATAGTCGTCATCATCCAGTCATGTCTACAACCATCATCCAGCCACATATATAACCACCATCCAGCCACGTCTACAACCATCATCCACTTATGCATATAGTGATCATCCAGCCACGTCTACAGCCATCATCTAGCCACGTCTATAACCGTCATCCAGCCACGTCTATAATCATCATCCAGCCACGTCTATAGTCATCATCATCCAGCCATGTCTATAGCTGTCATCATCCAGTCATGCCTACAACTACCATCCAGCCATGTCTACAGTAGTCATCATCCAGCCACGTCTACAGTAGTCATCATCCAGCCACGTCTACAGTAGTCATCATCCAGCCACATCTATAGTTGTCATCATCCACCATGTATATAGTGATCATCCAGCTACATCTATAACCATCATCCAGCCAGTTTTACAGCCATCATCCAGCCATGTATATAGTCATCATCCAGCCATGTCTACAGCCATAATCCAGCCATGTCTATAGTCATCATCCAGCCATATATATATATATATATATATATATATATATAGTCATCATCATCCAGCCATATCTATAGCTATCATCATCCAGCCATGTCTATAGTCATCATCCAGCCACGTCTGCAATAGTCATGCAGCCACATCTACAGTAGTTATCATCCAGCCATTTATATAGTCATCATCCAGCCACGTCTATAGTTACCATAGTCTATGAAATCTATGCCAGACAGGAGTTAGCATAGATTTCCGCTATAATTTACGCCAGTTTCTGGCCTAAATTAAGTCAAAGTAAATGCGTCAGGCCGTGGTGATCACGCCCCATCTGTTAAGCCCCACCTAATTTTTAAAAAGGGGGCAAGAACAGGGGAATCTACCCAAAAGTCATTATGTTTCCCGGGGGTCTATAAATAGGATTTTGCTTTATGTAGATATATACAGGTTAGTGTGTATTTATGCACCGTGTATGTGTGTGTGTGTGGTTATATATAGTTAGTCTCCCCCGGTTGAGTAGGACACCAGAGCGTCGCAGATACGACTATATAAATAACATGTGAGGTACATTAGAAAGTCACCTTGTCTGACATGAGAGTGGAGATGGACCTTCCTATCTCGTGATAGTCCATATTGGATGTGCTGGGACCCAGCAGGACAAATAAGAATCGCACAGGTACGGGAACTTCCAGGACTGAGTCCAGCTCCACCGCCTCCTGCAGCCGCACAAATGCCATGGTGGGTTGGTCAAGGAATTCCACACAGCCTGAGGAACATAAGAGCCATGATCAACTGACTGACTACAAGGACTTAAAACATGACCCCAAACTTCAGATGTTCCCAGCACACAGTAAAATCTTGTGAAATCTCCATATCAGATACAACCCACCGGCTGCACTCGGGTAACACCGTCAGAAGCAATGACCGTCTTCTCCATGTGGTGGACAGGTCTACAGATCTCTCCTTCTAGATTCCTACCACTCTTCCCACTAGTGTAAATCCTGGCATTGTCATCTGTGATGCTTTCCTAGAGGATGCCCTTCCACGTAGCGATCCCCCTGCCCAGTAACATGAGGGTCTCCATACAGGACACACTAGAAGCTCTGTGTCCGGTTCTGCTACAGACTAGAACCTTTTATAGGGTTTATAATCTGAGGTATACATTTATATTAAAGTGGACATAAGATGTAGTTCTGTAAGGTATTCAAGCATTAGGTAACAGGAAGAAACCAAAAAGTGTCCTCCGAAAGGTTGGAGCCCGGGGTGAAGCATGCCGGGTGGTTATATTACATAGCCTGGGGGTGAAGCATGCTGGGTGGTTATATCACATAGCCTGGGGGTGAAGCATGCCGGGTGGTTATATTACATAGCCTGAGGGTGAAGCATGCCGGGTGGTTATATTACATAGCCTGGGGGTGAAGCATGCCGGGTGGTTATATCACATAGCCTGGGGGTGAAGCATGCCGGGTGGTTATATTACATAGCCTGGGGGTGAAGCATGCCGGGTGGTTATATTACATAGCCTGAGGGTGAAGCATGCTGGGTGGTTATATCACATAGCCTGGGGGTGAAGCATGCCGGGTGGTTATATTACATAGCCTGGGGGTGAAGCATGCCGGGTGGTTATATTACATAGCCTGGGGGTGAAGCATGCCGGGTGGTTATATTACATAGCCTGGGGGTGAAGCATGCCGGGTGGTTATATTACATAGCCTGAGGGTGAAGCATGCTGGGTGGTTATATCACATAGCCTGGGGGTGAAGCATGCCGGGTGGTTATATTACATAGCCTGGGGGTGAAGCATGCCGGGTGGTTATATTACATAGCCTGGGGGTGAAGCATGCCGGGTGGTTATATTACATAGCCTGGGGGTGAAGCATGCCGGGTGGTTATATCACATAGCCTGGGGGTGAAGCATGCCGGGTGGTTATATCACATAGCCTGAGGGTGAAGCATTCCGGGTGGTTATATCACATAGCCTGGGGGTGAAGCATGCCGGGTGGTTATATCACATAGCCTGGGGGTGAAGCATGCCGGGTGGTTATATTACATAGCCTGGGGGTGAAGCATGCCGGGTGGTTATATTACATAGCCTGGGGGTGAAGCATGCCAGTGGTTATATTACATAGCCTGGGGGTGAAGCATGCCAGTGGTTATATTACATAGCCTGGGGGTGAAGCATGCCGGGTGGTTATATTACATAGCCTGGGGGTGAAGCATGCCGGGTGGTTATATTACATAGCCTGGGGGTGAAGCATGCCGGGTGGTTATATTACATAGCCTGGGGGTGAAGCATGCCGGGTGGTTATATTACATAGCCTGGGGGTGAAGCATGCCGGGTGGTTATATCACATAGCCTGGGGGTGAAGCATGCCGGGTGGTTATATTACATAGCCTGGGGGTGAAGCATGCCGGGTGGTTATATTACATAGCCTGGGGGTGAAGCATGCCGGGTGGTTATATTACATAGCCTGGGGGTGAAGCATGCCGGGTGGTTATATTACATAGCCTGGGGGTGAAGCATGCCGGGTGGTTATATCACATACCCTGGGGGTGAAGCATGCTGGGTGGTTATATTACATAGCCTGAGGGTGAAGCATGCCGGGTGGTTATATTACATAGCCTGGGGGTGAAGCATGCCGGGTGGTTATATTACATAGCCTGAGGGTGAAGCATGCCGGGTGGTTATATCACATAGCCTGGGGGTGAAGCATGCCGGGTGGTTATATCACATAGCCTGAGGGTGAAGCATGCTGGGTGGTTATATCACATAGCCTGGGGGTGAAGCATTCCGGGTGGTTATATCACATAGCCTGGGGGTGAAGCATGCGGGTGGTTAGATTACATAGCCTGGGGGTGAAGCATGCCGGGTGGTTATATTACATAGCCTGGGGGTGAAGCATTCCGGGTGGTTAGATTACATAGCCTGGGGGTGAAGCATGCCGGGTGGTTATATTACATAGCCTGGGGGTGAAGCATGCCGGGTGGTTATATTACATAGCCTGGGGGTGAAGCATTCCGGGTGGTTAGATTACATAGCCTGGGGGTGAAGCATGCCGGGTGGTTATATTACATAGCCTGGGGGTGAAGCATGCCGGGTGGTTAGATTACATAGCCTGGGGGTGAAGCATGCCAGTGGTTATATTACATAGCCTGGGGGTGAAGCATGCCAGTGGTTATATTACATAGCCTGGGGGTGAAGCATGCTGGGTGGTTATATTACATAGCCTGGGGGTGAAGCATGCCGGGTGGTTATATTACATAGCCTGGGGGTGAAGCATGCCGGGTGGTTATATCACATAGCCTGGGGGTGAAGCATGCCGGGTGGTTATATTACATAGCCTGGGGGTGAAGCATGCCGGGTGGTTATATTACATAGCCTGGGGGTGAAGCATGCCGGGTGGTTATATTACATAGCCTGGGGGTGAAGCATGCCGGGTGGTTATATTACATAGCCTGGGGGTGAAGCATGCCGGGTGGTTATATCACATACCCTGGGGGTGAAGCATGCTGGGTGGTTATATTACATAGCCTGAGGGTGAAGCATGCCGGGTGGTTATATTACATAGCCTGGGGGTGAAGCATGCCGGGTGGTTATATTACATAGCCTGAGGGTGAAGCATGCCGGGTGGTTATATCACATAGCCTGGGGGTGAAGCATGCCGGGTGGTTATATCACATAGCCTGAGGGTGAAGCATGCTGGGTGGTTATATCACATAGCCTGGGGGTGAAGCATTCCGGGTGGTTATATCACATAGCCTGGGGGTGAAGCATGCGGGTGGTTAGATTACATAGCCTGGGGGTGAAGCATGCCGGGTGGTTATATTACATAGCCTGGGGGTGAAGCATTCCGGGTGGTTAGATTACATAGCCTGGGGGTGAAGCATGCCGGGTGGTTAGATTACATAGCCTGGGGGTGAAGCATGCCGGGTGGTTATATTACATAGCCTGGGGGTGAAGCATGCCGGGTGGTTATATTACATAGCCTGGGGGTGAAGCATGCCGGGTGGTTAGATTACATAGCCTGGGGGTGAAGCATGCCGGGTGGTTATATTACATAGCCTGGGGGTGAAGCATGCCGGGTGGTTATATTACATAGCCTGGGGGTGAAGCATGCCAGTGGTTATATTACATAGCCTGGGGGTGAAGCATGCCAGTGGTTATATTACATAGCCTGGGGGTGAAGCATGCTGGGTGGTTATATTACATAGCCTGGGGGTGAAGCATGCTGGGTGGTTATATTACATAGCCTGGGGGTGAAGCATGCCGGGTGGTTATATTACATAGCCTGGGGGTGAAGCATGCCGGGTGGTTATATTACATAGCCTGGGGGTGAAGCATGCCGGGTGGTTATATTACATAGCCTGGGGGTGAAGCATGCCGGGTGGTTATATTACATAGCCTGGGGGTGAAGCATTCCGGGTGGTTATATTACATAGCCTGGGGGTGAAGCATGCCGGGTGGTTATATTACATAGCCTGGGGGTGAAGCATGCCGGGTGGTTATATCACATAGCCTGGGGGTGAAGCATGCTGGGTGGTTATATTACATAGCCTGAGGGTGAAGCATGCCGGGTGGTTATATTACATAGCCTGGGGGTGAAGCATGCCGGGTGGTTATATTACATAGCCTGAGGGTGAAGCATGCCGGGTGGTTATATTACATAGCCTGGGGGTGAAGCATGCCGGGTGGTTATATTACATAGCCTGGGGGTGAAGCATGCCGGGTGGTTATATTACATAGCCTGGGGGTGAAGCATGCCGGGTTGTTATATCACATAGCCTGGGGGTGAAGCATGCCGGGTGGTTATATTACATAGCCTGGGGGTGAAGCATGCCGGGTGGTTATATTACATAGCCTGGGGGTGAAGCATGCCAGTGGTTATATTACATAGCCTGGGGGTGAAGCATGCCGGGTGGTTATATTACATAGCCTGGGGGTGAAGCATGCCGGGTGGTTATATCACATAGCCTGGGGGTGAAGCATGCCGGGTGGTTATATCACATAGCCTGGGGGTGAAGCATGCCGGGTGGTTATATTACATAGCCTGGGGGTGAAGCATGCCAGTGGTTATATTACATAGCCTGGGGGTGAAGCATGCCGGGTGGTTATATCACATAGCCTGGGGGTGAAGCATGCCGGGTGGTTATATCACATAGCCTGGGGGTGAAGCATGCCGGGTGGTTTTATCACATAGCCTGGGGGTGAAGCATGCTGGGTGGTTATATTACATAGCCTGAGGGTGAAGCATGCCGGGTGGTTATATTACATAGCCTGGGGGTGAAGCATGCCGGGTGGTTATATTACATAGCCTGGGGGTGAAGCATGCCGGGTGGTTATATTACATAGCCTGGGGGTGAAGCATGCCGGGTGGTTATATCACATAGCCTGGGGGTGAAGCATGCCGGGTGGTTATATCACATAGCCTGGGGGTGAAACATGCCGGGTGGTTATATCACATAGCCTGGGGGTGAAGCATGCCGGGTGGTTATATTACATAGCCTGGGGGTGAAGCATGCCGGGTGGTTATATTACATAGCCTGGGGGTGAAGCATGCCGGGTGGTTATATTACATAGCCTGGGGGTGAAGCATGCCGGGTGGTTATATTACATAGCCTGGGGGTGAAGCATGCCGGGTGGTTATATTACATAGCCTGAGGGTGAAGCATGCCGGGTGGTTATATTACATAGCCTGGGGGTGAAGCATGCCGGGGTGGTTATATCACATAGCCTGGGGGTGAAGCATGCTGGGTGGTTATATTACATAGCCTGGGGGTGAAGCATGCTGGGTGGTTATATCACATAGCCTGGGGGTGAAGCATGCTGGGTGGTTATATCACATAGCCTGGGGGTGAAGCATGCTGGGTGGTTATATTACATAGCCTGGGGGTGAAGCATGCCGGGTGGTTATATCACATAGCCTGAGGGTGAAGCATGCTGGGTGGTTATATTACATAGCCTGGGGGTGAAGAATGCCGGGTGGTTATATTATATCGCCTGGGGGTGAAGCATGCCGGGTGGTTATATTACATAGCCTGAGGGTGAAGCATGCCGGGTGGTTATATTACATAGCCTGGGGGTGAAGCATGCCGGGTGGTTAGATTACATAGCCTGGGGGTGAAGCATGCCGGGTGGTTATATTACATAGCCTGGGGGTGAAGCATTCCGGGTGGTTAGATTACATAGCCTGGGGGTGAAGCATGCCGGGTGGTTATATTACATAGCCTGGGGGTGAAGCATTCCGGGTGGTTAGATTACATAGCCTGGGGGTGAAGCATGCCGGGTGGTTATATTACATAGCCTGGGGGTGAAGCATGCCGGGTGGTTATATTACATAGCCTGGGGGTGAAGCATGCCAGTGGTTATATTACATAGCCTGGGGGTGAAGCATGCCAGTGGTTATATTACATAGCCTGGGGGTGAAGCATGCCGGGTGGTTATATTACATAGCCTGGGGGTGAAGCATGCCGGGTGGTTATATTACATAGCCTGGGGGTGAAGCATGCCGGGTGGTTATATTACATAGCCTGGGGGTGAAGCATGCCGGGTGGTTATATTACATAGCCTGGGGGTGAAGCATGCCGGGTGGTTATATTACATAGCCTGGGGGTGAAGCATGCCGGGTGGTTATATTACATAGCCTGGGGGTGAAGCATGCCGGGTGGTTATATTACATAGCCTGGGGGTGAAGCATGCCGGGTGGTTATATCACATAGCCTGGGGGTGAAGCATGCTGGGTGGTTATATTACATAGCCTGAGGGTGAAGCATGCCGGGTGGTTATATTACATAGCCTGGGGGTGAAGCATGCCGGGTGGTTATATTACATAGCCTGGGGGTGAAGCATGCCGGGTGGTTATATTACATAGCCTGGGGGTGAAGCATGCCGGGTGGTTATATTACATAGCCTGGGGGTGAAGCATGCCGGGTTGTTATATCACATAGCCTGGGGGTGAAGCATGCCGGGTGGTTATATTACATAGCCTGGGGGTGAAGCATGCCGGGTGGTTATATTACATAGCCTGGGGGTGAAGCATGCCGGGTGGTTATATTACATAGCCTGGGGGTGAAGCATTCCGGGTGGTTATATCACATAGCCTGGGGGTGAAGCATGCCGGGTGGTTATATTACATAGCCTGGGGGTGAAGCATGCCGGGTGGTTATATAACATAGCCTGGGGGTGAAGCATGCCGGGTGGTTATATTACATAGCCTGGGGGTGAAGCATGCCGGGTGGTTATATCACATAGCCTGGGGGTGAAGCATGCCGGGTGGTTATATCACATAGCCTGGGGGTGAAGCATGCTGGGTGGTTATATTACATAGCCTGAGGGTGAAGCATGCCGGGTGGTTATATTACATAGCCTGGGGGTGAAGCATGCCGGGTGGTTATATTACATAGCCTGGGGGTGAAGCATGCCGGGTGGTTATATTACATAGCCTGGGGGTGAAGCATGCCGGGTGGTTATATCACATAGCCTGGGGGTGATGCATGCCGGGTGGTTATATTACATAGCCTGGGGGTGAAGCATGCCGGGTGGTTATATTACATAGCCTAGGGGTGAAGCATGCCGGGTGGTTATATCACATAGCCTGGGGGTGAAACATGCCGGGTGGTTATATCACATAGCCTGGGGGTGAAGCATGCCGGGTGGTTATATTACATAGCCTGGGGGTGAAGCATGCCGGGTGGTTATATTACATAGCCTGGGGGTGAAGCATGCCGGGTGGTTATATTACATAGCCTGGGGGTGAAGCATGCCGGGTGGTTATATTACATAGCCTGAGGGTGAAGCATGCCGGGTGGTTATATTACATAGCCTGGGGGTGAAGCATGCCGGGTGGTTATATTACATAGCCTGGGGGTGAAGCATGCCGGGTGGTTATATTACATAGCCTGGGGGTGAAGCATGCCGGGTGGTTATATTACATAGCCTGGGGGTGAAGCATGCCGGGTGGTTATATTACATAGCCTGGGGGTGAAGCATGCCGGGTGGTTATATTACATAGCCTGGGGGTGAAGCATGCCGGGTGGTTATATCACATAGCCTGGGGGTGAAGCATGCCGGGTGGTTATATTACATAGCCTGAGGGTGAAGCATGCCGGGTGGTTATATTACATAGCCTGGGGGTGAAGCATGCCGGGTGGTTATATTACATAGCCTGGGGGTGAAGCATGCCGGGTGGTTATATTACATAGCCTGGGGGTGAAGCATGCCGGGTGGTTATATTACATAGCCTGGGGGTGAAGCATGCCGGGTGGTTATATCACATAGCCTGGGGGTGAAGCATGCCGGGTGGTTATATTACATAGCCTGGGGGTGAAGCATGCCGGGTGGTTATATTACATAGCCTGGGGGTGAAGCATGCCGGGTGGTTATATCACATAGCCTGGGGGTGAAGCATGCCGGGTGGTTATATCACATAGCCTGGGGGTGAAGCATGCCGGGTGGTTATATTACATAGCCTGGGGGTGAAGCATGCCAGTGGTTATATAACATAGCCTGGGGGTGAAGCATGCCGGGTGGTTATATCACATAGCCTGGGGGTGAAGCATGCCGGGTGGTTATATCACATAGCCTGGGGGTGAAGCATGCCGGGTGGTTATATCACATAGCCTGGGGGTGAAGCATGCCGGGTGGTTATATCACATAGCCTGGGGGTGAAGCATGCTGGGTGGTTATATTACATAGCCTGAGGGTGAAGCATGCCGGGTGGTTATATTACATAGCCTGGGGGTGAAGCATGCCGGGTGGTTATATTACATAGCCTGGGGGTGAAGCATGCCGGGTGGTTATATCACATAGCCTGGGGGTGAAGCATGCCGGGTGGTTATATCACATAGCCTGGGGGTGATGCATGCCGGGTGGTTATATTACATAGCCTGGGGGTGAAGCATGCCGGGTGGTTATATTACATAGCCTGGGGGTGAAGCATGCCGGGTGGTTATATCACATAGCCTGGGGGTGAAACATGCCGGGTGGTTATATCACATAGCCTGGGGGTGAAGCATGCCGGGTGGTTATATTACATAGCCTGGGGGTGAAGCATGCCGGGTGGTTATATTACATAGCCTGGGGGTGAAGCATGCCGGGTGGTTATATTACATAGCCTGGGGGTGAAGCATGCCGGGTGGTTATATTACATAGCCTGAGGGTGAAGCATGCCGGGTGGTTATATTACATAGCCTGGGGGTGAAGCATGCCGGGTGGTTATATTACATAGCCTGAGGGTGAAGCATGCCGGGTGGTTATATTACATAGCCTGGGGGTGAAGCATGCCGGGTGGTTATATTACATAGCCTGAGGGTGAAGCATGCCGGGTGGTTATATTACATAGCCTGGGGGTGAAGCATGCCGGGTTGTTATATCACATAGCCTGGGGGTGAAGCATGCCGGGTGGTTATATTACATAGCCTGGGGGTGAAGCATGCCGGGTGGTTATATTACATAGCCTGGGGGTGAAGCATGCCAGTGGTTATATTACATAGCCTGGGGGT
Organism: Rhinoderma darwinii; assembly: GCF_050947455.1. Classification (NCBI taxonomy): domain Eukaryota; kingdom Metazoa; phylum Chordata; class Amphibia; order Anura; family Rhinodermatidae; genus Rhinoderma; species Rhinoderma darwinii. Next base: position 1,766,250 of record NW_027461776.1, read on the forward strand.
GAAGCATGCCGGGTGGTTATATTACATAGCCTGGGGGTGAAGCATGCCGGGTGGTTATATCACATAGCCTGGGGGTGAAGCATGCCGGGTGGTTATATCACATAGCCTGGGGGTGAAGCATGCCGGGTGGTTATATTACATAGCCTGGGGGTGAAGCATGCCAGTGGTTATATTACATAGCCTGGGGGTGAAGCATGCCGGGTGGTTATATTACATAGCCTGGGGGTGAAGCATGCCGGGTGGTTATATCACATAGCCTGGGGGTGAAGCATGCCGGGTGGTTATATCACATAGCCTGGGGGTGAAGCATGCTGGGTGGTTATATTACATAGCCTGAGGGTGAAGCATGCCGGGTGGTTATATTACATAGCCTGGGGGTGAAGCATGCCGGGTGGTTATATTACATAGCCTGGGGGTGAAGCATGCCGGGTGGTTATATTACATAGCCTGGGGGTGAAGCATGCCGGGTGGTTATATCACATAGCCTGGGGGTGAAGCATGCCGGGTGGTTATATCACATAGCCTGGGGGTGAAACATGCCGGGTGGTTATATCACATAGCCTGGGGGTGAAGCATGCCGGGTGGTTATATTACATAGCCTGGGGGTGAAGCATGCCGGGTGGTTATATTACATAGCCTGGGGGTGAAGCATGCCGGGTGGTTATATTACATAGCCTGGGGGTGAAGCATGCCGGGTGGTTATATTACATAGCCTGAGGGTGAAGCATGCCGGGTGGTTATATTACATAGCCTGGGGGTGAAGCATGCCGGGTGGTTATATTACATAGCCTGGGGGTGAAGCATGCCGGGTGGTTATATTACATAGCCTGAGGGTGAAGCATGCCGGGTGGTTATATTACATAGCCTGGGGGTGAAGCATGCCGGGGTGGTTATATCACATAGCCTGGGGGTGAAGCATGCTGGGTGGTTATATCACATAGCCTGGGGGTGAAGCATGCTGGGTGGTTATATTACATAGCCTGGGGGTGAAGCATGCCGGGTGGTTATATCACATAGCCTGAGGGTGAAGCATGCTGGGTGGTTATATCACATAGCCTGGGGGTGAAGCATGCTGGGTGGTTATATCACATAGCCTGGGGGTGAAGCATGCTGGGTGGTTATATTACATAGCCTGGGGGTGAAGCATGCCGGGTGGTTATATCACATAGCCTGAGGGTGAAGCATGCTGGGTGGTTATATCACATAGCCTGGGGGTGAAGCATGCTGGGTGGTTATATTACATAGCCTGGGGGTGAAGCATGCCGGGTGGTTATATCACATAGCCTGGGGGTGAAGCATTCTGGGTGGTTATATTACATAGCCTGGGGGTGAAGCATGCCGGGTGGTTATATTACATAGCCTGGGGGTGAAGCATGCTGGGTGGTTATATCACATAGCCTGGGTGTGAAGCATGCTGGGTGGTTATATCACATAGCCTGGGGGTGAAGCATGCTGGGTGGTTATATTACATAGCCTGGGGGTGAAGCATGCCGGGTGGTTATATCACATAGCCTGAGGGTGAAGCATGCTGGGTGGTTATATTACATAGCCTGGGGGTGAAGAATGCCGGGTGGTTATATTATATCGCCTGGGGTGAAGCATGCCGGGTGGTTATATTACATAGCCTGAGGGTGAAGCATGCTGGGTGGTTATATTACATAGCCTGGGGGTGAAGCATGCCGGGTGGTTAGATTACATAGCCTGGGGGTGAAGCATGCCGGGTGGTTATATTACATAGCCTGGGGGTGAAGCATTCCGGGTGGTTAGATTACATAGCCTGGGGGTGAAGCATGCCGGGTGGTTATATTACATAGCCTGGGGGTGAAGCATTCCGGGTGGTTAGATTACATAGCCTGGGGGTGAAGCATGCCGGGTGGTTATATTACATAGCCTGGGGGTGAAGCATGCTGGGTGGTTATATTACATAGCCTGGGGGTGAAGCATGCCAGTGGTTATATTACATAGCCTGGGGGTGAAGCATGCCAGTGGTTATATTACATAGCCTGGGGGTGAAGCATGCCGGGTGGTTATATTACATAGCCTGGGGGTGAAGCATGCTGGGTGGTTATATTACATAGCCTGGGGGTGAAGCATGCCGGGTGGTTATATTACATAGCCTGGGGGTGAAGCATGCCGGGTGGTTATATTACATAGCCTGGGGGTGAAGCATGCCGGGTGGTTATATTACATAGCCTGGGGGTGAAGCATGCCGGGTGGTTATATTACATAGCCTGGGGGTGAAGCATGCCGGGTGGTTATATCACATAGCCTGGGGGTGAAGCATGCTGGGTGGTTATATTACATAGCCTGAGGGTGAAGCATGCCGGGTGGTTATATTACATAGCCTGGGGGTGAAGCATGCCGGGTGGTTATATTACATAGCCTGGGGGTGAAGCATGCCGGGTGGTTATATTACATAGCCTGGGGGTGAAGCATGCCGGGTGGTTATATTACATAGCCTGGGGGTGAAGCATGCCGGGTTGTTATATCACATAGCCTGGGGGTGAAGCATGCCGGGTGGTTATATTACATAGCCTGGGGGTGAAGCATGCCGGGTGGTTATATTACATAGCCTGGGGGTGAAGCATGCCGGGTGGTTATATTACATAGCCTGGGGGTGAAGCATGCCGGGTGGTTATATCACATAGCCTGGGGGTGAAGCATGCCGGGTGGTTATATCACATAGCCTGAGGGTGAAGCATGCTGGGTGGTTATATTACATAGCCTGGGGGTGAAGAATGCCGGGTGGTTATATTATATCGCCTGGGGGTGAAGCATGCCGGGTGGTTATATTACATAGCCTGAGGGTGAAGCATGCTGGGTGGTTATATTACATAGCCTGGGGGTGAAGCATGCCGGGTGGTTAGATTACATAGCCTGGGGGTGAAGCATGCCGGGTGGTTATATTACATAGCCTGGGGGTGAAGCATTCCGGGTGGTTAGATTACATAGCCTGGGGGTGAAGCATGCCGGGTGGTTATATTACATAGCCTGGGGGTGAAGCATTCCGGGTGGTTAGATTACATAGCCTGGGGGTGAAGCATGCCGGGTGGTTATATTACATAGCCTGGGGGTGAAGCATGCCGGGTGGTTATATTACATAGCCTGGGGGTGAAGCATGCCAGTGGTTATATTACATAGCCTGGGGGTGAAGCATGCCAGTGGTTATATTACATAGCCTGGGGGTGAAGCATGCCGGGTGGTTATATTACATAGCCTGGGGGTGAAGCATGCTGGGTGGTTATATTACATAGCCTGGGGGTGAAGCATGCCGGGTGGTTATATTACATAGCCTGGGGGTGAAGCATGCCGGGTGGTTATATTACATAGCCTGGGGGTGAAGCATGCCGGGTGGTTATATTACATAGCCTGGGGGTGAAGCATGCCGGGTGGTTATATTACATAGCCTGGGGGTGAAGCATGCCGGGTGGTTATATTACATAGCCTGGGGGTGAAGCATGCCGGGTGGTTATATCACATAGCCTGGGGGTGAAGCATGCTGGGTGGTTATATTACATAGCCTGAGGGTGAAGCATGCCGGGTGGTTATATTACATAGCCTGGGGGTGAAGCATGCCGGGTGGTTATATTACATAGCCTGGGGGTGAAGCATGCCGGGTGGTTATATTACATAGCCTGGGGGTGAAGCATGCCGGGTGGTTATATTACATAGCCTGGGGGTGAAGCATGCCGGGTTGTTATATCACATAGCCTGGGGGTGAAGCATGCCGGGTGGTTATATTACATAGCCTGGGGGTGAAGCATGCCGGGTGGTTATATTACATAGCCTGGGGGTGAAGCATGCCGGGTGGTTATATTACATAGCCTGGGGGTGAAGCATGCCGGGTGGTTATATCACATAGCCTGGGGGTGAAGCATGCCGGGTGGTTATATTACATAGCCTGGGGGTGAAGCATGCCAGTGGTTATATAACATAGCCTGGGGGTGAAGCATGCCGGGTGGTTATATTACATAGCCTGGGGGTGAAGCATGCCGGGTGGTTATATCACATAGCCTGGGGGTGAAGCATGCCGGGTGGTTATATCACATAGCCTGGGGGTGAAGCATGCCGGGTGGTTATATCACATAGCCTGGGGGTGAAGCATGCTGGGTGGTTATATTACATAGCCTGAGGGTGAAGCATGCCGGGTGGTTATATTACATAGCCTGGGGGTGAAGCATGCCGGGTGGTTATATTACATAGCCTGGGGGTGAAGCATGCCGGGTGGTTATATTACATAGCCTGGGGGTGAAGCATGCCGGGTGGTTATATCACATAGCCTGGGGGTGATGCATGCCGGGTGGTTATATTACATAGCCTGGGGGTGAAGCATGCCGGGTGGTTATATTACATAGCCTGGGGGTGAAGCATGCCGGGTGGTTATATCACATAGCCTGGGGGTGAAACATGCCGGGTGGTTATATCACATAGCCTGGGGGTGAAGCATGCCGGGTGGTTATATTACATAGCCTGGGGGTGAAGCATGCCGGGTGGTTATATTACATAGCCTGGGGGTGAAGCATGCCGGGTGGTTATATTACATAGCCTGGGGGTGAAGCATGCCGGGTGGTTATATTACATAGCCTGAGGGTGAAGCATGCCGGGTGGTTATATTACATAGCCTGGGGGTGAAGCATGCCGGGTGGTTATATTACATAGCCTGAGGGTGAAGCATGCCGGGTGGTTATATTACATAGCCTGGGGGTGAAGCATGCCGGGGTGGTTATATCACATAGCCTGGGGGTGAAGCATGCTGGGTGGTTATATCACATAGCCTGGGGGTGAAGCATGCTGGGTGGTTATATTACATAGCCTGGGGGTGAAGCATGCCGGGTGGTTATATCACATAGCCTGAGGGTGAAGCATGCTGGGTGGTTATATCACATAGCCTGGGGGTGAAGCATGCTGGGTGGTTATATCACATAGCCTGGGGGTGAAGCATGCTGGGTGGTTATATTACATAGCCTGGGGGTGAAGCATGCCGGGTGGTTATATCACATAGCCTGAGGGTGAAGCATGCTGGGTGGTTATATCACATAGCCTGGGGGTGAAGCATGCTGGGTGGTTATATTACATAGCCTGGGGGTGAAGCATGCCGGGTGGTTATATCACATAGCCTGGGGGTGAAGCATTCTGGGTGGTTATATTACATAGCCTGGGGGTGAAGCATGCCGGGTGGTTATATTACATAGCCTGGGGGTGAAGCATGCTGGGTGGTTATATCACATAGCCTGGGTGTGAAGCATGCTGGGTGGTTATATCACATAGCCTGGGGGTGAAGCATGCTGGGTGGTTATATTACATAGCCTGGGGGTGAAGCATGCCGGGTGGTTATATCACATAGCCTGAGGGTGAAGCATGCTGGGTGGTTATATTACATAGCCTGGGGGTGAAGAATGCCGGGTGGTTATATTATATCGCCTGGGGGTGAAGCATGCCGGGTGGTTATATTACATAGCCTGAGGGTGAAGCATGCTGGGTGGTTATATTACATAGCCTGGGGGTGAAGCATGCCGGGTGGTTATATCACATAGCCTGGGGGTGAAACATGCCGGGTGGTTATATTACATAGCCTGGGGGTGAAGCATGCCAGTGGTTATATTACATAGCCTGGGGGTGAAGCATGCCAGTGGTTATATTACATAGCCTGGGGGTGAAGCATGCCGGGTGGTTATATTACATAGCCTGGGGGTGAAGCATGCCGGGTGGTTATATTACATAGCCTGGGGGTGAAGCATGCCGGGTGGTTATATTACATAGCCTGGGGGTGAAGCATGCCGGGTGGTTATATTACATAGCCTGGGGGTGAAGCATGCCGGGTGGTTATATTACATAGCCTGGGGGTGAAGCATGCCGGGTGGTTATATTACATAGCCTGGGGGTGAAGCATGCCGGGTGGTTATATTACATAGCTTGAGGGTGAAGCATGCTGGGTGGTTATATTACATAGCCTGGGGGTGAAGCATGCTGGGTGGTTATATTACATAGCCTGGGGGTGAAGCATGCCGGGTGGTTATATCACATAGCCTGAGGGTGAAGCATGCTGGGTGGTTATATTACATAGCCTGGGGGTGAAGCATGCCGGGTGGTTATATTACATAGCCTGAGGGTGAAGCATGCTGGGTGGTTATATTACATAGCCTGGGGGTGAAGCATGCCGGGTGGTTATATCACATAGCCTGCGGGTGAAACATGCCGGGTGGTTATATTACATAGCCTGGGGGTGAAGCATGCCAGTGGTTATATTACATAGCCTGGGGGTGAAGCATGCCAGTGGTTATATTACATAGCCTGGGGGTGAAGCATGCCGGGTGGTTATATTACATAGCCTGGGGGTGAAGCATGCCGGGTGGTTATATTACATAGCCTGGGGGTGAAGCATGCCGGGTGGTTATATTACATAGCCTGGGGGTGAAGCATGCCGGGTGGTTATATTACATAGCCTGGGGGTGAAGCATGCCGGGTGGTTATATTACATAGCCTGGGGGTGAAGCATGCCGGGTGGTTATATTACATAGCCTGGGGGTGAAGCATGCCGGGTGGTTATATTACATAGCCTGGGGGTGAAGCATGCCGGGTGGTTATATCACATAGCCTGGGGGTGAAGCATGCCGGGTGGTTATATCACATACCCTGGGGGTGAAGCATGCCGGGTGGTTATATTACATAGCCTGGGGGTGAAGCATGCCGGGTGGTTATATTACATAGCCTGAGGGTGAAGCATGCCGGGTGGTTATATTATATAGCCTGGGGGTGAAGCATGCCGGGTGGTTATATTACATAGCCTGGGGGTGAAGCATGCCGGGTGGTTATATTACATAGCCTGGGGGTGAAGCATGCCGGGTGGTTATATCACATAGCCTGAGGGTGAAGCATGCTGGGTGGTTATATCACATAGCCTGGGGGTGAAGCATGCTGGGTGGTTATATCACATAGCCTGGGGGTGAAGCATGCCGGGTGGTTATATTACATAGCCTGAGGGTGAAGCATGCCGGGTGGTTATATTACATAGCCTGGGGGTGAAGAATGCCGGGTGGTTATATTACATAGCCTGGGGGTGAAGCATGCCGGGTGGTTATATTACATAGCCTGGGGGTGAAGCATGCCGGGTGGTTATATCACATAGCCTGGGGGTGAAGCATGCCGGGTGGTTATATTACATAGCCTGGGGGTGAAGCATGCCGGGTGGTTATATCACATAGCCTGAGGGTGAAGCATGCTGGGTGGTTATATCACATAGCCTGGGGGTGAAGCATGCTGGGTGGTTATATCACATAGCCTGGGGGTGAAGCATGCCGGGTGGTTATATTACATAGCCTGAGGGTGAAGCATGCCGGGTGGTTATATTACATAGCCTGGGGGTGAAGAATGCCAGTGGTTATATTACATAGCCTGGGGGTGAAGCATGCCGGGTGGTTATATTACATAGCCTGGGGGTGAAGCATGCCGGGTGGTTATATCACATAGCCTGAGGGTGAAGCATGCTGGGTGGTTATATCACATAGCCTGGGGGTGAAGCATGCTGGGTGGTTATATCACATAGCCTGGGGGTGAAGCATGCCGGGTGGTTATATCACATAGCCTGGGGGTGAAGCATGCCGGGTGGTTATATTATATAGCCTGGGGGTGAAGCATGCCGGGTGGTTATATTACATATCCTGGGGGTGAAACATGCCGGGTGGTTATATTACATAGCCTGAGGGAGTATGGACACCACAAGCTTGCATTGCATCCGGTCTATCTTCATCTTATATCAATCATCATTCGTAGATAACTCGAGGCTCCTTTACAACAATAAGTTATGGTGACACTCTGGAGGAGTTATGACATTGTCTACAGATAAAGTATAGAACATATTAAAGCTTCCAGTGTGGATTGTGGTGGTGGGGGGGGGTGGGGGGGGTGGGGGGGTCAACATTAAAGTTCCCCACCATCACGGTCTATTCCTCCAGCTCATACAAGAAAACCTCATTTCTTAATCATTTTCCAGGCTGAAAAACAGAAATGGTTCTACCTGTAGCGGCTCTACCAGCACAGGACCTACCGCACCTGAACGCCACGCAGGAGTCCATTAATGTTATTAGTGGCAGAACGTGGCCTGGTATCTATGACAAATCCTTACAACACGAGCTGCCGGATTGACTCGTGAGATGGAGCGGATATTGGTTGAGGTTATAAACGTTTGTTTTATTTTTCGGGACCTGGGTTGAGGTGGAGAACAATCATCTTGTGTGATACTTTTTTTTGTTCATTTCATCATTGTTATTTTTTCTTTTGGAGAATTTGAGTAAAGCTAAAAAGCTGCTCATTCAACTACACACATACTGTCCGGTAGAAAGCGCATAAAATCCAGGAACAAGCCCCGGACCAGACATGTCACACTCACCAACCAGCACCACACTGGCCTCCGCGTCCTCTGGGATCTTCTCCATGAGCTTCAATTCATGTTTAGACTTTGAGCGTTGGATTGTGGGTAATGATGGAAGAGATTCCCGCTGGATAATACATAGAGAAGAATACATTGATTGTCTTTTACCTACACATAAATCTGAGCGGCTCTAACCTCAACATGAATCTCACCTCATGATCTATGTCAATTTTGGTTTCCTGTTCTGTGGGGTCTCCACCCATTAGGGGGTCAGTTAAATTGGGTTCACTGTTCTGAGAAACATGATTAGTGCTGTGATGTCCAAGCAAAGAGCCGAGACTGGCAGCTGAAATGTTCCTTGAGAATGAGGAGTCCTTCTCGTCACCTGGGTGGCTAAAAATGCAAAGAATGTGCGTGATTGAGGAGACCCCGATGTGAAGGTATCTGAACATACAAGACGTTCACGTGCTCGTTATACAATACATCATGTACAGTAATGGACCTGTGCTTCAGAAGTAAAGCTCTCAGCACATTGGCTCTGTCCTCCGCCTTTATCTGGTCACTGATGATCATCTGTTCCGCGACCTGATGAGCGATTCCTGGCAGCGTTTTTTGGTCCAGGTCTAGAAGAACAGCACCTGGGGGATGGAGACTCCTTTTTTCACAACCACTTTGACGCGAGATACAGTACAGTAGATGAAATCTTACTTATATATGCCCATTACTGACCCAAACTGCACTCTAGATCTTTCTGGTGCCGCTACCAACCACTTCTCTCTTCCATCACTGAAGACCAGATCACCCAGCACCTCTGCCCATTACCCACCCAGCACTCCTACTCCAGATCTCTCACATTTTTTTAGCCTCAATGCAACGCATGTTTTGTTTTTTTACTCAACCTATGTCAAGCTAGCCCCCATTTTCAGTAAGCTCTGCGCCTCCTAATATACAACTTCTAGTTACCATGTGACAGTGTTCGCCGGAGCTCCAGAAGGCTGCGGAAACTCAGAGAAGCCACATGGGGCTTTCCCCATTGGTCCGTCTCGACTTCAACATCCTCCTCAAACTTTATCCAGCGAGCAGTTTCTTTCCACTGCATCTCCTGATGCTTGTCCAGAACTAACTCATTTAGCTCTACAAATACCTGGGGATTCAGAAGTGAGAAGGAGTATGACACAGAAACACTCTTCATGGACATATTTGAGACACGTGTCATCCTGATCTTGAATAGGGCCCCCAGAGTCTACTATGGGCCCATATCAGGGTTGGACTGGCCCACTGGAGAAACAGAGGGGTTCAGATACTAACACAATTATAGACCTTAAAAGGTCCAGCAGAAAATAACCCCATTTGGAGCTCTTTGAAACCAATCACTTGCCACGAGGGTCTATTTCTTTTGGGATGATTCACAAATGACCTATTAGACCTTATTGATGATATGTCCTGTATGTACAATGATAAGAATAAAAGCTATGATGAAATGAGAAGTGGGCATGTGCATGTTCTATATACATGGGGGGTGGGCCCTCAGAATCATCTCCTCTGGTGGGCCCAAAAAACCCCAGTCCGATGCTGACTCATATTGTACCTTTGTGAAGAAAAGTCATAGCATGTTTCATCGCAAGCCGTATTATGGAGGTACTCCAACTTAGAACTGCCGTTACTAAGGGAGAATAGGGTGCATCACGGATACACCACCAATCATCACACAGGGTGCCCACAGCTCAATAATACAGAATAGCTGCCTGCCTGGGGCCGTAGTGTCACACAACTACCGGCACTAGTCCTCGTCATCAGTTTGTCCTCACCTCATGGGGTTGAAGTGTTACACTCTTCCGATGTGGGTGTCTCTCTTTGTGCTCTTTGTTAATGTGAACCACTTGTCCTTTGGTCTTTCGTACAAGATGTCTACGTACAGCTGGAAGGTCCTCAAAACGATGACCTAAAATAATAAAGAACAAATGGTATAACCATCTTCCTGATGGGACATGCTCTGCTGCCTGTTATGGTATAGACCTTGTAAGAATGAAATACAACAATCATGAGGGGTGAGATGAGTGACGTGAGGGGCAGTAAATAGTCAATTATTATCCATTGTCAGCATGAAGGATTCTCCCGGGCGTGTCATGTAGGATACACTATAGTCATAGATGTCCACCACCCCCACCTCACTCCATAGTCATAGATGTCCATCACCCCCACCTCACTCCATAGTCATAGATGTCCACCACCCCACCTCACTCCACAGTCATAGATGTCCACCATCCCCACCTCACTCCACAGTCATAGATGTCCACCACCCCCACCTCACTCCAGTCATAGATGTAAACCACCCCACCTCACTCCATAGTCATAGATGTCCACCTCCCCCACCTCACTCCACAGTCATAGATGTCCACCTCCCCTACCTCACTCCACAGTCATAGATGTCCACCAGCCCCACCTCACTCCACAGTCATAGATGTCCACCACCCCCACCTCACTCCAGTCATAGATGTCCACCACCCCACCTCACTCCATAGTCATAGATGTCCACCACCCCCACCTCACTCCACAGTCATAGATGTCCACCACCCCCACCTCACTCCATAGTCATAGATGTCCACCATCCCACCTCACTCCAGTCATAGATGTCCACCACCCCCACCTCACTCCACAGTCATAGATGTCCACCTCCCCCACCTCACTCCACAGTCATAGATGTCCACCTCACTCCACAGTCATAGATGTCCACCTCACTCCACAGTCATAGATGTCCACCTCACTCCACAGTCATAGATGTCCACCACCCCCACCTCACTCCACAGTCATAGATGTCCACCACCCCCACCTCACTCCACAGTCATAGATGTCCACCTCCCCATCTCACTCCACAGTCATAGATGTCCACCACCCCCCCACCTCACTCCACAGTCATAGATGTCCACCACCCCCACCTCACTCCACAGTCATAGATGTCCACCACCCCACCTCACTCCACAGTCATAGATATCCACCTCCCCCACCTCACTCCACAGTCATAGATGTCCACCTCCCCACCTCACTCCACAGTCATAGATGTCCACCACCCCCCCACCTCACTCCACAGTCATAGATGTCCACCAACCCCACCTCACTCCACAGTCATAGATGTCCACCACCCCACCTCACTCCACAGTCATAGATGTCCACCACCCCCACCTCACTCCATAGTCATAGATGTCCACCACCCCACCTCACTCCATAGTCATAGATGTCCACCACCCCACCTCACTCCATAGTCATAGACGTCCACCTCACTCCAGTCATAGATGTCCCCCTCTCATGTCTCGCTTCACACTCGGGGATGTCCACAACCCATGCCTCAGAATTATGGGGCTGAATACATTAGTTATAATGTGACATCCCACGTCCCTGACCAGACCAATTCAGGAGCTCCGTTTACGCGTAGTACGTTATATAGGGCACCGGGCTTCTTGATGCTGTGATATAAGGTTCATAGATATGTGGCTGGGGCTTGGATTTGCCATGAAGATCATTTACATCAATAGGGGAAAAGTCACAGGAGGTCAAAGCACTAGAAGATTATTTGGGAGCTTCAAAACACCTTGGTTAGAGGTCTTAGATCAAAGACATACGGGTGAGATCTCATAAGTTTAGAGGTACGTTTCGTGGGACCAGTCAATTTGTTTCAGATGGTAAGATGCGTGTTAACAGGTCTCCCCATGACCCAGCATTCGATGTATGAGCCTCAGTAGTGGGTGAGATGCTATTCAGCATCAATGACATGAAGAGAACATTCCCTCTTCATCAGTATCATGTGTAAGGTCCAGCCCCATCATTTCTGATCTATATTAAGGTCCAGCCCCATCATTTCTGATCTACATTAAGGTCCAGCCCCATCATTTCTGATCTATATTAAGGTCCAGCCCCATCATTTCTGATCTACATTAAGGTCCAGCCCCATCATTTCTAATCTATATTAAAGCTCCGGCCCCATAATTTATGATCTATAGTAAGGCTCCGGCCCCATCATTTATGATCTATATTAAGCTCCGGCCCCATCATTTATGATCTATATTAAGGTCCAGCCCCATCATTTCTGATCTATATTAAGGCTCCGGCCCTATCATTTATGATCTATATTAAGGTCCAGCCCCATCATTTATGATCTATATTAAGGTCCAGCCCCATCATTTCTGATCTATATTAAGGTCCAGCCCCATCATTTCTGATCTATATTAAGGCTCCGGCCCCATCATTTCTGATCTACATTAAGGTCTAGCCCCATCATTTATGATCTATATTAAGGTCCAGCCCCATCATTTCTGATCTATATTAAGGTCCAGCCCCATCATTTCTGATCTATATTAATGCTCCGGCCCTATCATTTCTGATCTATATTAAGGCTCCGGCCCTATCATTTATGATCTATATTATGGTCCAGCCCCATCATTTCTGATCTATATTAAGGTCCAGCCCCATCATTTCTGATCTATGTTAAGGTCCAGCCCCATCACTTCTGATCTACATTAAGGTCCAGCCCCATAATTTCTAATCTATATTAAGGTCCAGCCCCATCATTTCTAATCTATATTAATGTCCAGCCGCATCATTTCTGATCTATAGTAATGTCCAGCCCCATCATTTCTGATCTATATTAATGTCCAGCCCCATCATTTCTGATCTATATTAAGGTCCAGACCCATCATTTCTAATCTATATTAAGGCCCCGGCCCTATCATTTATGATCTATATTAAGGTCCAGCCCCATCATTTCTGATCTATATTAAGGCTCCGGCCCTATCATTTATGATCTATATTAAGGTCCAGCCCCATCATTTATGATCTATATTAAGGTCCAGCCCCATCATTTCTGATCTATATTAAGGTCCAGCCCCATCATTTCTGATCTATATTAAGGCTCCGGCCCCATCATTTATGATCTATATTAAGGTCCAGCCCCATCATTTCTGATCTATATTAAGGTCCAGCCCCATCATTTCTGATCTATATTAAGGTCCAGCCCCATCATTTCTGATCTATATTAATGCTCCGGCCCTATCATTTCTGATCTATATTAAGGCTCCGGCCCTATCATTTATGATCTATATTATGGTCCAGCCCCATCATTTCTGATCTATATTAAGGTCCAGCCCCATCATTTCTGATCTATGTTAAGGTCCAGCCCCATCACTTCTGATCTACATTAAGGTCCAGCCCCATAATTTCTAATCTATATTAAGGTCCAGCCCCATCATTTCTAATCTATATTAATGTCCAGCCGCATCATTTCTGATCTATAGTAATGTCCAGCCCCATCATTTCTGATCTATATTAATGTCCAGCCCCATCATTTCTGATCTATATTAAGGTCCAGACCCATCATTTCTAATCTATATTAAGGCCCCGGCCCTATCATTTATGATCTATATTAAGGTCCAGCCCCATCATTTCTGATCTATATTAAGGTCCAGCCCCATCATTTCTGATCTATATTAAGGCTCCGGCCCTATCATTTATGATCTATATTAAGGCTCCGGCCCCATCATTTATGATCTATATTAAGGTCCAGCCCCATCATTTCTAATCTATATTAAGGTCCAGCCCCATCATTTCTGATCTATATTAAGGCTCCGGCCCTATCATTTATGATCTATATTAAGGCTCCGGCCCCATCATTTATGATCTATATTAAGGTCCAGCCCCATCATTTCTGATCTATATTAAGGTCCAGCCCCATCATTTCTGATCTATATTAAGGCTCCGGCCCTATCATTTATGATCTATATTAAGGCTCCGGCCCCATCATTTATGATCTATATTATGGTCCAGCCCCATCATTTCTGATCTATATTAAGGTCCAGCCCCATCATTTCTGATCTATGTTAAGGTCCAGCCCCATCACTTCTGATCTACATTAAGGTCCAGCCCCATAATTTCTAATCTATATTAAGGTCCAGCCCCATCATTTCTGATCTATATTAAGGTCCAGCCCCATCATTTCTGATCTATATTAAGGTCCAGCTCCATCATTTCTAATCTATATTAATGTTCAGCCCCATCATTTCTGATCTATATTAATGTCCAGCCCCATCATTTCTGATCTATATTAAGGTCCAGCCCCATCATTTCTGATCTATGTTAAGGTCCAGCTCCATCATTTCTGATCTATATTAAGGTCCAGCCCCATCATTTCTGATCTATATTAAGGTCCAGCCCCATCATTTCTAATCTATATTAAGGCCCCGGCCCTATCATTTATGATCTATATTAAGGTCCAGCCCCATAATTTCTGATCTATATTAAGGTCCAGCCCCATCATTTCTGATCTATATTAAGGTCCAGCCCCATCATTTCTGATCTATATTAAGGCTCCGGCCCTATCATTTATGATCTATATTAAGGTCCAGCCCCATCATTTCTGATCTATATTAAGGTCCAGCCCCATCATTTCTGATCTATGTTAAGGTCCAGCCCCATCATTTCTGATCTATGTTAAGGTCCAGCCCCATCATTTCTGATCTACATTAAGGTCCAGCCCCATAATTTCTAATCTATATTAAGGTCCAGCCCCATCATTTCTGATCTATATTAAGGTCCGGCCCCATCATTTCTGATCTACATTAAGGTCCAGCCCCATTATTTCTGATCTATATTAATGTCCAGCCCCATCATTTCTGATCTATATTAAGGTCCAGCCCCATCATTTCTGATCTATATTAAGGTCCAGCCCCATCATTTCTGATCTATATCAAGGTCCAGCCCCATCATTTCTGATCTATATTAAGGTCCAGACCCATCATTTCTGATCTATGTTAAGGTCCAGCCCCATCATTTCTGATCTATATTAAGGCTCCGGCCCTATCATTTATGATCTATATTAAGGTCCAGCCCCATCATTTCTGATCTACATTAAGGTCCAGCCCCATCATTTATGATCTATATTAAGGTCCAGCCCCATCATTTCTGATCTATATTAAGGCTCCGGCCCTATCATTTATGATCTATATTAAGGTCCAGCCCCATCATTTCTGATCTATATTAAGGTCCAGCCCCATCATTTCTGATCTATATTAAGGTCCAGCCCCATCATTTCTGATCTATATTAAGGTCCAGCCCCATCATTTATGATCTATATTAAGGCTCCGGCCCTATCATTTATGATCTATATTAAGGTCCAGCCCCATCATTTCTGATCTATATTAAGGTCCAGCCCCATCATTTCTGATCTATATTAAGGTCCAGCCCCATCATTTCTGATCTACATTAAGGTCCAGCCCCATCATTTCTAATCTATATTAATGTCCAGCCCCATCATTTCTGATCTATATTAAGGTCCAGTCCCATCATTTCTGATCTATATTAAGGCCCCGGCCCTGTCATTTATGATCTATATTAAGGTCCAGCCCCATAATTTCTGACCTATATTAAGGTCCAGCCCCATCATTTCTGATCTATATTAAGGTCCAGCCCCATCATTTCTGATCTATATTAAGATCCAGCCCCAACATTTCTGATCTATATTAAGCAGGGGCGGACATACCGCATGTGCAGCCGGTGCAGCTGCACAAGGGCCCCGCGTGGGAAGGGGGCCCGTTCAGTGGCGTAACTACCACAGTAGCAGCCGTAGCAGCTGCTACGGGGCCCGCGGCATGGGGGGGCCCGTGTCGCCCTGACAGGCACATTACATTTTATGTACCAGGCCTGGCGGCACGGGCCCCCTCATGCCTAGTAGCATCACAACACTAGGCATGAGGGGAGGGAGGGGGCGGGGGCCCGGTGATAGCCGCCACACTGCACTACCAATCGGGAGGGAGGGGGCGGGTGCCCGGGCCCGGTGATAGCCGCTACACTGCACTGCCAATCTGGCACAGATGAATAGGACAGGACGGCGATGCTGGTGGTAGGAGGAGCGCTCAGGCAGGGGAGAGGACAGGGGGCGGTGCGACGTAAGACTTCGGGCGGCTGGACAGTACAGTCAGGACTGCCGGAGAACTCATAGGATGAGCGGAGGACAGACACAGGACGAGTGGAGGACGTGCAGACTGCAGAGGACAGGTAGATGAAGTTAAAAAGTTCATGTCAGAAGGGAGAAGTTTTTATGTAGAAAAATCTGCCTCATAATTCCTTCCGGAATTTTGAGGCATATTTTGACCTGCCGGTAGAACACTTCCCGCGTTTTTCATTGCGTTTTTTTGTGGCGTTTTTCGGCCATCGGGCCGTGGGCAGGGAAACGCAGCAAAAAACGCATTTTCTGCCTGCCATTGTTGTCAATGGGAAGTCAGAGACAGAAACGCCCGAAGAAAGGGCATTGCGCTTCTTTTTCCCGCATGCGGTTTTTACTGCTCGCAGGAAAAATTTCATGGATTTCAATGGGAGGCACTTTCTGACGTTTTTCGCGAAAAAAACCTCAGTGTGAACTCCCCCTAACACAGGGGCGTAACTACTGCTATAGCAGCCGTAGCGGCTGCTACGGGGCCGCGGCATGAGGGGGCCCGCGTCACCTGCCGGCACGGGCCCCCACCTTGGCCGGAATCTCCGCTAGCTGCCGCTATGGCTGCTACAGCGCGATGCCACGGAACACTACGGCAGAGCAGGGAGTATCTCCCCGCTCTGCCATTAAACATAAGACATGTATCCCCTATCCACAGGATAGGGGATACGTGTGTGATCGCTGGCATTGATAGGGAGAACGGGGGACCGAAAGTCCCCTGAAGTTCTCCATCACAAACCTCGGACTTCCGGGGTCTGTGTCGGCAGCTCCGTAGAAATGAATGGAGCGCCGGTCACACTTGAGCTGCGCAGACACCGGAAGTCAGAGGTGAGTGATGGAGAACTTCGGGGGACTTTCGGTCCCCCGCTCTCCCTATCAATGCCAGCGATCACACATGTATCCCCTATCCTGTGGATAGGGGATACATGTCTTTTGTCTTTTCACACTGTAGGTCGCATTTTTTTGAGTGATTGGGGGTGTAAGGCAATCCCTACAGGGGGGGGGCTGTATAGCGTTCCCTACAGGGGGGGGCTGTAAGGCGTTCCCTACAGGGGGGGCTGTATAGCGTTCCCTACAGGGGGGGCTGTATAGCGTTCCCTACAGGGGGGTCTGTATGGCGTTCCCTAAAGGGGGGTCTGTATGGCGTTCCCTACAGGGGGGGGCTGTATGACTTTCCCTACAGACCCCCCCTGTAGGGAACGCCATACAGAACCCCTGTAGATAACGCCATACAGACCCCACTGTAGATAACGCCATAAAGTCCCCCCTGTAGATAACACCATACAGCCCCCTGTAGATAACGCCATACAGCCCCCCTGTAGATAACGCCATACAGCCCCCTCTGTAGATAGCGCCATACAGTCCCCCCTGTAGATAGCGCCATACAGTCCCCCCTGTAGATAGCGCCATACAGTCCCCCCTGTAGATAGCGCCATACAGTCCCCCCTGTAGATAGCGCCATACAGTCCCCCCTGTAGATAGCGCCATACAGTCCCCCCTGTAGATAGCGCCATACAGTCCCCCCTGTAGATAGCGCCATACAGACCCCCCTGTAGATAGCGCCATACAGACCCCTCTGTAGATAGCGCCATACAGTCCCCCCTGTAGATAACGCCATACAGCCCCCTCTGTTGATAGCGCCATACAGTCCCCCCTGTAGATAACGCCATACAGCCCCCTCTGTAGATATCTTGAGATTCAGTCCTGCTTGATAGGTAACAGTGCAGTAAGCTAAGCATGATAAGATCATCTAAATTATTGCATCTCAGTTGCATGAGTGCTTTGTGTTATATTCAATGATTCAATTTAACCTAAGTCTCTAAATGTGGGCAAAGAAAATAAAAAAACTATACTCACCTCCTCCCTCGCCTCCGTTCACCCGCCGCAGCCCCCATCCTCCTGTCTCGGTCTGTGTTACAAGTGTACAAGGCTGCACTGGTGACGCGCTGCCGATGGCACGTGACCGCTGCTGCCAATAACTCCTCATTGGTGTGCTGCTGAGGACAGTAGTTCCACAGCAAATCGCTGTTGAGGGCATTGATTGGCTGCAGCGGTCATGTGCCATCGACCGCGCGTCACCACAGCAGCTTTGTAAACACAGAAAGGGATAGGGGCTGCGGAGGGGGAACGGAGGCGCCGGAGGAGGTGAGTATAGGTTTTTCATTTTCTTTGCCCACATTTAGGGACTTAGTTTAGATAAGAATTTAACCCGGAAAAAAATGTGTTACTTGTGTTCTAAACTGGTAATAAAATGTACAATATAAATCTTCCTTCATAATTTTTATTAGTAAGGTTTATTTTTATATGCATATATATGTTTAGGTAACTTTGTCGGTATTGGGGGGGGGGGGCGGGGGGGCCCTGGCACATTATCTGCACAGGGGCCTTTTGCAGTCTGTGTCCGCCACTGATATTAAGGCTCCGGCCATATCATTTCTGATCTATATTAAAGGTCCAGCCCCATCATTTCTGATCTATATTAAGGCTCCGGCCCTATCATTTCTGATCTATATTAAGGTCCAGCCCCATCATTTCTGATCTATATTAAGGCCCCGGCCCTGTCATTTATGATCTATATTAAGGTCCAGCCCCATAATTTCTGACCTATATTAAGGCTCCGGCCCTATCATTTATGATCTATATTAAGGTCCAGCCCCATCATTTCTGATCTATATTAAGGCTCCGGCCCTATCATTTCTGATCTATATTAAAGGTCCAGCCCCATCATTTCTGATCTATATTAAGGCTCCGGCCCTATCATTTCTGATCTATATTAAGGTCCAGCCCCATCATTTCTGATCTATATTAAGGTCCAGACCCATCATTTCTGATATATATTAAGGTCCAGACCCATCATTTCTGATCTATAATAAGGTCCAGCCCCATAATTTCTAATCTATGTTAAGGTCCAGCCCCATCATTTCTGATCTACATTAAGGTCCAGCCCCATTATTTTCTGATCTATATTAAGGTCCAGCCCCATCATTTCTGATCTATATTAATGTCCAGACCCATCATTTCTGATCTATATTAAGGTTCCGGCCCTATCATTTCTGATCTATATTAAGGTCCAGCCCCATAATTTCTGATCTACATTAAGGTCCAGCCCCATAATTTCTAATCTATGTTAAGGTCCAGCCCCATCATTTCTGATCTACATTAAGGTCCAGCCCCATCATTTCTGATCTATATTAAGGTCCAGCCCCATCATTTATGATCTATATAAATGTCCAGACCCATCATTTCTGATCTATATTAAGGTCCAGACCCATCATTTCTAATCTATATTAAGGCCCCGACCCTATCATTTATGATCTATATTAAGGTCCAGCCCCATCATTTCTGATCTATATTAAGGTCCAGCCCCATCATTTCTGATCTATATTAAGGTCCAGCCCCATCATTTCTGATCTATATTAAGGTCCAGCCCCATCATTTCTGATCTATATTAAGGCTCCGGCCCTATCATTTATGATCTATTTTAAGGTCCAGCCCCATCATTTCTGATCTATATTAAGGTCCAGCCCCATCATTTCTGATCTATATTAAGGTCCAGCCCCATCATTTCTGATCTACGTTAAGGTCCAGCCCCATCATTTCTGATCTATATTAAGGTCCAGCCCCATCATTTCTGATCTATATTAAGGTCCGGCCCCATCATTTCTGATCTACATTAAGGTCCAGCCCCATCATTTCTAATCTATATTAATGTCCAGCCCCATCATTTCTGATCTATATTAAGGTCCAGACCCATCATTTCTGATCTATGTTAAGGTCCAGCCCCATCATTTATGATCTACATTAAGGTCCAGCCCCATCATTTCTGATCTATATTAAGGTCCAGCCCCATCATTTCTGATCTATATTAAGGCTCCGGCCCTATCATTTATGATCTATATTAAGGTCCAGCCCCATCATTTCTGATCTATATTAAGGTCCAGCCCCATCATTTATGATCTACATTAAGGTCCAGCCCCATCATTTCTGATCTATATTAAGGTCCAGCCCCATCATTTCTGATCTATATTAAGGCTCCGGCCCTATCATTTATGATCTATATTAAGGTCCAGCCCCATCATTTCTGATCTATATTAAGGTCCAGCCCCATCATTTCTGATCTATATTAAGGTCCAGCCCCATCATTTCTGATCTATATTAAGGCTCCGGCCCTATCATTTCTGATCTATATTAAGGTCCAGCCCCATCATTTCTGATCTATATTAAGGTCCAGCCCCATCATTTCTGATCTATATTAAGGTCCAGCCCCATCATTTCTGATCTACATTAAGGTCCAGCCCCATCATTTCTAATCTATATTAAGGTCCAGCCCCATCATTTCTGATCTATATTAAGGTCCAGCCCCATCATTTCTGATCTATATTAAGGTCCAGACCCATCATTTCTGATCTATATTAAGGTCCAGCCCCATCATTTCTGATCTATATTAAGGTCCAGCCCCATCATTTCTGATCTACATTAAGGTCCAGCCCCATCATTTCTAATCTATATTAATGTCCAGCCCCATCATTTCTGATCTATATTAAGGTCCAGCCCCATCATTTCTGATCTATATTAAGGTCCAGACCCATCATTTCTGATCTATATTAAGGTCCAGCCCCATCATTTCTGATCTATATTAAGGTCCAGCCCCATCATTTCTGATCTATGTTAAGGTCCAGCCCCATCATTTCTGATCTACATTAAGGTCCAGCGACATAATTTCTAATCTATATTAAGGTCCAGCCCCATCATTTTTGATCTACATTAAGGTCCAGCCCCATCATTTCTAATCTATATTAATGTCCAGCCCCATCATTTCTGATCTATATTAAGGTCCAGCCCCATCATTTCTGATCTATATTAAGGTCCAGACCCATCATTTCTGATCTATATTAAGGTCCAGACCCATCATTTCTGATCTATATTAAGGTCCAGACCCATCATTTCTGATCTATATTAAGGCTCCGGCCCTATCATTTATGATCTATATTAAGGTCCAGCCCCATCATTTCTGATCTATATTAAGGTCCAGACCCATCATTTCTGATCTATATTAAGGTCCAGACCCATCATTTCTGATCTATATTAAGGTCCAGCCCCATCATTTCTGATCTATATTAAGGCTCCGGCCCTATCATTTATGATCTATATTAAGGTCCAGCCCCATCATTTCTGATCTATATTAAGGTCCAGCCCCATCATTTCTGATCTATATTAAGGTCCAGCCCCATCATTTATGATCTATATTAAGGTCCAGCCCCATCATTTCTGATCTATATTAAGGTCCAGCCCCATCATTTCTGATCTATATTAAGGCTCCGGCCCTATCATTTATGATCTATATTAAGGTCCAGCCCCATCATTTCTGATCTATATTAAGGTCCAGCCCCATCATTTCTGATCTATATTAAGGTCCAGCCCCATCATTTCTGATCTACATTAAGGTCCAGCCCCATCATTTTTTAATCTATATTAATGTCCAGCCCCATCATTTCTGATCTATATTAAGGTCCAGCCCCATCATTTCTGATCTATATTAAGGTCCAGACCCATCATTTCTGATATATATTAAGGTCCAGCCCCATCATTTCTGATCTATATTAAGGCCCCGGCCCTATCATTTATGATCTATATTAAGGTCCAGCCCCATCATTTCTGACCTATATTAAGGTCCAGCCCCATCATTTCTAATCTATATTAAGGTCCAGCCCCATCATTTCTGATCTATATTAAGGTCCAGCCCCATCATTTCTGATCTATATTAAGGCTCCGGCCCTATCATTTATGATCTATATTAAGGTCCAGCCCCATCATTTCTGATCTATATTAAGGTCCAGCCCCATCATTTCTGATCTATATTAAGGTCCAGCCCCATCATTTCTGATCTACATTAAGGTCCAGCCCCATAATTTCTAATCTATATTAAGGTCCAGCCCCATCATTTCTGATCTATATTAAGGTCCGGCCCCATCATTTCTGATCTACATTAAGGTCCAGCCCCATCATTTCTAATCTATATTAATGTCCAGCCCCATCATTTCTGATCTATATTAAGGTCCAGCCCCATCATTTCTGATCTATCTTAAGGTCCAGACCCATCATTTCTGATCTATGTTAAGGTCCAGCCCCATCATTTATGATCTACATTAAGGTCCAGCCCCATCATTTCTGATCTATTTTAAGGTCCAGCCCCATCATTTCTGATCTATATTAAGGTCCAGCCCCATCATTTCTGATCTACATTAAGGTCCAGCCCCATCATTTCTAATCTATATTAATGTCCAGCCCCATCATTTCTGATCTATATTAAGGTCCAGCCCCATCATTTCTGATCTATATTAAGGTCCAGACCCATCATTTCTGATCTATATTAAGGTCCAGCCCCATCATTTCTGATCTATATTAAGGTCCAGCCCCATCATTTCTGATCTATGTTAAGGTCCAGCCCCATCATTTCTGATCTACATTAAGGTCCAGCGACATAATTTCTAATCTATATTAAGGTCCAGCCCCATCATTTTTGATCTACATTAAGGTCCAGCCCCATCATTTCTAATCTATATTAATGTCCAGCCCCATCATTTCTGATCTATATTAAGGTCCAGCCCCATCATTTCTGATCTATATTAAGGTCCAGACCCATCATTTCTGATCTATATTAAGGTCCAGACCCATCATTTCTGATCTATATTAAGGTCCAGCCCCATCATTTCTGATCTATATTAAGGCGCCGGCCCTATCATTTATGATCTATATTAAGGTCCAGCCCCATCATTTCTGATCTATATTAAGGTCCAGCCCCATCATTTCTGATCTATATTAAGGTCCAGCCCCATCATTTATGATCTATATTAAGGTCCAGCCCCATCATTTCTGATCTATTTTAAGGTCCAGCCCCATCATTTCTGATCTATATTAAGGCTCCGGCCCTATCATTTATGATCTATATTAAGGTCCAGCCCCATCATTTCTGATCTATATTAAGGTCCAGCCCCATCATTTCTGATCTATATTAAGGTCCAGCCCCATCATTTCTGATCTACATTAAGGTCCAGCCCCATCATTTCTAATCTATATTAATGTCCAGCCCCATCATTTCTGATCTATATTAAGGTCCAGCCCCATCATTTCTGATCTATATTAAGGTCCAGACCCATCATTTCTGATATATATTAAGGTCCAGCCCCATCATTTCTGATCTATATTAAGGCCCCGGCCCTATCATTTATGATCTATATTAAGGTCCAGCCCCATCATTTCTGACCTATATTAAGGTCCAGCCCCATCATTTCTAATCTATATTAAGGTCCAGCCCCATCATTTCTGATCTATATTAAGGTCCAGCCCCATCATTTCTGATCTATATTAAGGCTCCGGCCCTATCATTTATGATCTATATTAAGGTCCAGCCCCATCATTTCTGATCTATATTAAGGTCCAGCCCCATCATTTCTGATCTATATTAAGGTCCAGCCCCATCATTTTTGATCTACATTAAGGTCCAGCCCCATCATTTCTAATCTATATTAATGTCCAGCCCCATCATTTCTGATCTATATTAAGGTCCAGCCCCATCATTTCTGATCTATGTTAAGGTCCAGCCCCATCATTTCTGATCTACATTAAGGTCCAGCCCCATAATTTCTAATCTATATTAAGGTCCAGCCCCATCATTTTTGATCTACATTAAGGTCCAGCCCCATCATTTCTAATCTATATTAATGTGCAGCCCCATCATTTCTGATCTATATTAAGGTCCAGCCCCATCATTTCTGATCTATATTAAGGTCCAGACCCATCATTTATGATCTATATTAAGGTCCAGACCCATCATTTCTGATCTATATTAAGGTCCAGCCCCATCATTTCTGATCTATATTAAGGCTCCGGCCCTATCATTTATGATCTATATTAAGGTCCAGCCCCATCATTTCTGATCTATATTAAGGTCCAGCCCCATCATTTCTGATCTATATTAAGGTCCAGCCCCATCATTTATGATCTATATTAAGGTCCAGCCCCATCATTTCTGATCTATATTAAGGTCCAGCCCCATCATTTCTGATCTATATTAAGGTCCAGCCCCATCATTTCTGATCTACATTAAGGTCCAGCCCCATCATTTCTAATCTATATTAATGTCCAGCCCCATCATTTCTGATCTATATTAAGGTCCAGCCCCATCATTTCTGATCTATATTAAGGTCCAGACCCATCATTTCTGATATATATTAAGGTCCAGCCCCATCATTTCTGATCTATATTAAGGCCCCGGCCCTATCATTTATGATCTATATTAAGGTCCAGCCCCATCATTTCTGACCTATATTAAGGTCCAGCCCCATCATTTCTAATCTATATTAAGGTCCAGCCCCATCATTTCTGATCTATATTAAGGTCCAGCCCCATCATTTCTGATCTATATTAAGGCTCCGGCCCTATCATTTATGATCTATATTAAGGTCCAGCCCCATCATTTCTGATCTATATTAAGGTCCAGCCCCATCATTTCTGATCTACATTAAGGTCCAGCCCCATAATTTCTAATCTATATTAAGGTCCAGCACCATCATTTCTGATCTATATTAAGGTCCGGCCCCATCATTTCTGATCTACATTAAGGTCCAGCCCCATCATTTCTAATCTATATTAATGTCCAGCCCCATCATTTCTGATCTATATTAAGGTCCAGCCCCATCATTTCTGATCTATATTAAGGTCCAGACCCATCATTTCTGATCTATGTTAAGGTCCAGCCCCATCATTTATGATCTACATTAAGGCCCCGGCCCTGTCATTTATGATCTATATTAAGGTCCAGCCCCATCATTTCTGATCTATATTAAGGCCCCGGCCCTGTCATTTATGATCTATATTAAGGTCCAGCCCCATAATTTCTGACCTATATTAAGGCTCCGGCCCTATCATTTATGATCTATATTAAGGTCCAGCCCCATCATTTCTGATCTATATTAAGGCTCCGGCCCTATCATTTCTGATCTATATTAAAGGTCCAGCCCCATCATTTCTGATCTATATTAAGGCTCCGGCCCTATCATTTCTGATCTATATTAAGGTCCAGCCCCATCATTTCTGATCTATAATAAGGTCCAGCCCCATCATTTCTGATCTATATTAAGGTCCAGCCCCATCATTTCTGATCTATGTTAAGGTCCAGCCCCATCATTTCTGATCTACATTAAGGTCCAGCCCCATCATTTCTAATCTATGTTAAGGTCCAGCCCCATCATTTCTGATCTACATTAAGGTCCAACCCCATCATTTCTGATCTATATTAAGGTCCAGCCCCATCATTTCTGATCTATATTAATGTCCAGACCCATCATTTCTGATCTATATTAAGGTTCCGGCCCTATCATTTCTGATCTATATTAAGGTCCAGCCCCATCATTTCTGATCTATGTTAAGGTCCAGCCCCATCATTTCTGATCTACATTAAGGTCCAGCCCCATAATTTCTAATCTATGTTAAGGTCCAGCCCCATCATTTCTGATCTACATTAAGGTCCAGCCCCATTATTTTCTGATCTATATTAAGGTCCAGCCCCATCATTTCTGATCTATATTAATGTCCAGACCCATCATTTCTGATCTATATTAAGGTTCCGGCCCTATCATTTCTGATCTATATTAAGGTCCAGCCCCATAATTTCTGATCTACATTAAGGTCCAGCCCCATAATTTCTAATCTATGTTAAGGTCCAGCCCCATCATTTCTGATCTACATTAAGGTCCAGCCCCATCATTTCTGATCTATATTAAGGTCCAGCCCCATCATTTATGATCTATATAAATGTCCAGACCCATCATTTCTGATCTATATTAAGGTCCAGACCCATCATTTCTAATCTATATTAAGGCCCCGACCCTATCATTTATGATCTATATTAAGGTCCAGCCCCATCATTTCTGATCTATATTAAGGTCCAGCCCCATCATTTCTGATCTATATTAAGGTCCAGCCCCATCATTTCTGATCTATATTAAGGTCCAGCCCCATCATTTCTGATCTATATTAAGGCTCCGGCCCTATCATTTATGATCTATTTTAAGGTCCAGCCCCATCATTTCTGATCTATATTAAGGTCCAGCCCCATCATTTCTGATCTATATTAAGGTCCAGCCCCATCATTTCTGATCTACGTTAAGGTCCAGCCCCATCATTTCTGATCTACATTAAGGTCCAGCCCCATAATTTCTAATCTATATTAAGGTCCAGCCCCATCATTTCTGATCTATATTAAGGTCCGGCCCCATCATTTCTGATCTACATTAAGGTCCAGCCCCATCATTTCTAATCTATATTAATGTCCAGCCCCATCATTTCTGATCTATATTAAGGTCCAGACCCATCATTTCTGATCTATGTTAAGGTCCAGCCCCATCATTTATGATCTACATTAAGGTCCAGCCCCATCATTTCTGATCTATATTAAGGTCCAGCCCCATAATTTCTAATCTATGTTAAGGTCCAGCCCCATCATTTCTGATCTACATTAAGGTCCAGCCCCATTATTTTCTGATCTATATTAAGGTCCAGCCCCATCATTTCTGATCTATATTAATGTCCAGACCCATCATTTCTGATCTATATTAAGGTTCCGGCCCTATCATTTCTGATCTATATTAAGGTCCAGCCCCATAATTTCTGATCTACATTAAGGTCCAGCCCCATAATTTCTAATCTATGTTAAGGTCCAGCCCCATCATTTCTGATCTACATTAAGGTCCAGCCCCATCATTTCTGATCTATATTAAGGTCCAGCCCCATCATTTATGATCTATATAAATGTCCAGACCCATCATTTCTGATCTATATTAAGGTCCAGACCCATCATTTCTAATCTATATTAAGGCCCCGACCCTATCATTTATGATCTATATTAAGGTCCAGCCCCATCATTTCTGATCTATATTAAGGTCCAGCCCCATCATTTCTGATCTATATTAAGGTCCAGCCCCATCATTTCTGATCTATATTAAGGTCCAGCCCCATCATTTCTGATCTATATTAAGGCTCCGGCCCTATCATTTATGATCTATTTTAAGGTCCAGCCCCATCATTTCTGATCTATATTAAGGTCCAGCCCCATCATTTCTGATCTATATTAAGGTCCAGCCCCATCATTTCTGATCTACGTTAAGGTCCAGCCCCATCATTTCTGATCTACATTAAGGTCCAGCCCCATAATTTCTAATCTATATTAAGGTCCAGCCCCATCATTTCTGATCTATATTAAGGTCCGGCCCCATCATTTCTGATCTACATTAAGGTCCAGCCCCATCATTTCTAATCTATATTAATGTCCAGCCCCATCATTTCTGATCTATATTAAGGTCCAGACCCATCATTTCTGATCTATGTTAAGGTCCAGCCCCATCATTTATGATCTACATTAAGGTCCAGCCCCATCATTTCTGATCTATATTAAGGTCCAGCCCCATCATTTCTGATCTATATTAAGGCTCCGGCCCTATCATTTATGATCTATATTAAGGTCCAGCCCCATCATTTCTGATCTATATTAAGGTCCAGCCCCATCATTTCTGATCTATATTAAGGTCCAGCCCCATCATTTCTGATCTATATTAAGGCTCCGGCCCTATCATTTCTGATCTATATTAAGGTCCAGCCCCATCATTTCTGATCTATATTAAGGTCCAGCCCCATCATTTCTGATCTATATTAAGGTCCAGCCCCATCATTTCTGATCTACATTAAGGTCCAGCCCCATCATTTCTAATCTATATTAAGGTCCAGCCCCATCATTTCTGATCTATATTAAGGTCCAGCCCCATCATTTCTGATCTATATTAAGGTCCAGACCCATCATTTCTGATCTATATTAAGGTCCAGCCCCATCATTTCTGATCTATATTAAGGTCCAGCCCCATCATTTCTGATCTACATTAAGGTCCAGCCCCATCATTTCTAATCTATATTAATGTCCAGCCCCATCATTTCTGATCTATATTAAGATCCAGCCCCATCATTTCTGATCTATATTAAGGTCCAGACCCATCATTTCTGATCTATATTAAGGTCCAGCCCCATCATTTCTGATCTATATTAAGGTCCAGCCCCATCATTTCTGATCTATGTTAAGGTCCAGCCCCATCATTTCTGATCTACATTAAGGTCCAGCGACATAATTTCTAATCTATATTAAGGTCCAGCCCCATCATTTTTGATCTACATTAAGGTCCAGCCCCATCATTTCTAATCTATATTAATGTCCAGCCCCATCATTTCTGATCTATATTAAGGTCCAGCCCCATCATTTCTGATCTATATTAAGGTCCAGACCCATCATTTCTGATCTATATTAAGGTCCAGACCCATCATTTCTGATCTATATTAAGGTCCAGACCCATCATTTCTGATCTATATTAAGGCTCCGGCCCTATCATTTATGATCTATATTAAGGTCCAGCCCCATCATTTCTGATCTATATTAAGGTCCAGACCCATCATTTCTGATCTATATTAAGGTCCAGACCCATCATTTCTGATCTATATTAAGGTCCAGCCCCATCATTTCTGATCTATATTAAGGCTCCGGCCCTATCATTTATGATCTATATTAAGGTCCAGCCCCATCATTTCTGATCTATATTAAGGTCCAGCCCCATCATTTCTGATCTATATTAAGGTCCAGCCCCATCATTTATGATCTATATTAAGGTCCAGCCCCATCATTTCTGATCTATATTAAGGTCCAGCCCCATCATTTCTGATCTATATTAAGGCTCCGGCCCTATCATTTATGATCTATATTAAGGTCCAGCCCCATCATTTCTGATCTATATTAAGGTCCAGCCCCATCATTTCTGATCTATATTAAGGTCCAGCCCCATCATTTCTGATCTACATTAAGGTCCAGCCCCATCATTTTTTAATCTATATTAATGTCCAGCCCCATCATTTCTGATCTATATTAAGGTCCAGCCCCATCATTTCTGATCTATATTAAGGTCCAGACCCATCATTTCTGATATATATTAAGGTCCAGCCCCATCATTTCTGATCTATATTAAGGCCCCGGCCCTATCATTTATGATCTATATTAAGGTCCAGCCCCATCATTTCTGACCTATATTAAGGTCCAGCCCCATCATTTCTAATCTATATTAAGGTCCAGCCCCATCATTTCTGATCTATATTAAGGTCCAGCCCCATCATTTCTGATCTATATTAAGGCTCCGGCCCTATCATTTATGATCTATATTAAGGTCCAGCCCCATCATTTCTGATCTATATTAAGGTCCAGCCCCATCATTTCTGATCTATATTAAGGTCCAGCCCCATCATTTCTGATCTACATTAAGGTCCAGCCCCATAATTTCTAATCTATATTAAGGTCCAGCCCCATCATTTCTGATCTATATTAAGGTCCGGCCCCATCATTTCTGATCTACATTAAGGTCCAGCCCCATCATTTCTAATCTATATTAATGTCCAGCCCCATCATTTCTGATCTATATTAAGGTCCAGCCCCATCATTTCTGATCTATCTTAAGGTCCAGACCCATCATTTCTGATCTATGTTAAGGTCCAGCCCCATCATTTATGATCTACATTAAGGTCCAGCCCCATCATTTCTGATCTATTTTAAGGTCCAGCCCCATCATTTCTGATCTATATTAAGGTCCAGCCCCATCATTTCTGATCTACATTAAGGTCCAGCCCCATCATTTCTAATCTATATTAATGTCCAGCCCCATCATTTCTGATCTATATTAAGGTCCAGCCCCATCATTTCTGATCTATATTAAGGTCCAGACCCATCATTTCTGATCTATATTAAGGTCCAGCCCCATCATTTCTGATCTATATTAAGGTCCAGCCCCATCATTTCTGATCTATGTTAAGGTCCAGCCCCATCATTTCTGATCTACATTAAGGTCCAGCGACATAATTTCTAATCTATATTAAGGTCCAGCCCCATCATTTTTGATCTACATTAAGGTCCAGCCCCATCATTTCTAATCTATATTAATGTCCAGCCCCATCATTTCTGATCTATATTAAGGTCCAGCCCCATCATTTCTGATCTATATTAAGGTCCAGACCCATCATTTCTGATCTATATTAAGGTCCAGACCCATCATTTCTGATCTATATTAAGGTCCAGCCCCATCATTTCTGATCTATATTAAGGCGCCGGCCCTATCATTTATGATCTATATTAAGGTCCAGCCCCATCATTTCTGATCTATATTAAGGTCCAGCCCCATCATTTCTGATCTATATTAAGGTCCAGCCCCATCATTTATGATCTATATTAAGGTCCAGCCCCATCATTTCTGATCTATTTTAAGGTCCAGCCCCATCATTTCTGATCTATATTAAGGCTCCGGCCCTATCATTTATGATCTATATTAAGGTCCAGCCCCATCATTTCTGATCTATATTAAGGTCCAGCCCCATCATTTCTGATCTATATTAAGGTCCAGCCCCATCATTTCTGATCTACATTAAGGTCCAGCCCCATCATTTCTAATCTATATTAATGTCCAGCCCCATCATTTCTGATCTATATTAAGGTCCAGCCCCATCATTTCTGATCTATATTAAGGTCCAGACCCATCATTTCTGATATATATTAAGGTCCAGCCCCATCATTTCTGATCTATATTAAGGCCCCGGCCCTATCATTTATGATCTATATTAAGGTCCAGCCCCATCATTTCTGACCTATATTAAGGTCCAGCCCCATCATTTCTAATCTATATTAAGGTCCAGCCCCATCATTTCTGATCTATATTAAGGTCCAGCCCCATCATTTCTGATCTATATTAAGGCTCCGGCCCTATCATTTATGATCTATATTAAGGTCCAGCCCCATCATTTCTGATCTATATTAAGGTCCAGCCCCATCATTTCTGATCTATATTAAGGTCCAGCCCCATCATTTTTGATCTACATTAAGGTCCAGCCCCATCATTTCTAATCTATATTAATGTCCAGCCCCATCATTTCTGATCTATATTAAGGTCCAGCCCCATCATTTCTGATCTATGTTAAGGTCCAGCCCCATCATTTCTGATCTACATTAAGGTCCAGCCCCATAATTTCTAATCTATATTAAGGTCCAGCCCCATCATTTTTGATCTACATTAAGGTCCAGCCCCATCATTTCTAATCTATATTAATGTGCAGCCCCATCATTTCTGATCTATATTAAGGTCCAGCCCCATCATTTCTGATCTATATTAAGGTCCAGACCCATCATTTATGATCTATATTAAGGTCCAGACCCATCATTTCTGATCTATATTAAGGTCCAGCCCCATCATTTCTGATCTATATTAAGGCTCCGGCCCTATCATTTATGATCTATATTAAGGTCCAGCCCCATCATTTCTGATCTATATTAAGGTCCAGCCCCATCATTTCTGATCTATATTAAGGTCCAGCCCCATCATTTATGATCTATATTAAGGTCCAGCCCCATCATTTCTGATCTATATTAAGGTCCAGCCCCATCATTTCTGATCTATATTAAGGTCCAGCCCCATCATTTCTGATCTACATTAAGGTCCAGCCCCATCATTTCTAATCTATATTAATGTCCAGCCCCATCATTTCTGATCTATATTAAGGTCCAGCCCCATCATTTCTGATCTATATTAAGGTCCAGACCCATCATTTCTGATATATATTAAGGTCCAGCCCCATCATTTCTGATCTATATTAAGGCCCCGGCCCTATCATTTATGATCTATATTAAGGTCCAGCCCCATCATTTCTGACCTATATTAAGGTCCAGCCCCATCATTTCTAATCTATATTAAGGTCCAGCCCCATCATTTCTGATCTATATTAAGGTCCAGCCCCATCATTTCTGATCTATATTAAGGCTCCGGCCCTATCATTTATGATCTATATTAAGGTCCAGCCCCATCATTTCTGATCTATATTAAGGTCCAGCCCCATCATTTCTGATCTACATTAAGGTCCAGCCCCATAATTTCTAATCTATATTAAGGTCCAGCACCATCATTTCTGATCTATATTAAGGTCCGGCCCCATCATTTCTGATCTACATTAAGGTCCAGCCCCATCATTTCTAATCTATATTAATGTCCAGCCCCATCATTTCTGATCTATATTAAGGTCCAGCCCCATCATTTCTGATCTATATTAAGGTCCAGACCCATCATTTCTGATCTATGTTAAGGTCCAGCCCCATCATTTATGATCTACATTAAGGTCCAGCCCCATCATTTCTGATCTATATTAAGGTCCAGCCCCATCATTTCTGATCTATATTAAGGCTCCGGCCCTATCATTTATGATCTATTTTAAGGTCCAGCCCCATCATTTCTGATCTATATTAAGGTCCAGCCCCATCATTTCTGATCTATATTAAGGTCCAGCCCCATCATTTCTGATCTACGTTAAGGTCCAGCCCCATCATTTCTGATCTACATTAAGGTCCAGCCCCATAATTTCTAATCTATATTAAGGTCCAGCCCCATCATTTCTGATCTATATTAAGGTCCGGCCCCATCATTTCTGATCTACATTAAGGTCCAGCCCCATCATTTCTAATCTATATTAATGTCCAGCCCCATCATTTCTGATCTATATTAAGGTCCAGACCCATCATTTCTGATCTATGTTAAGGTCCAGCCCCATCATTTATGATCTACATTAAGGTCCAGCCCCATCATTTCTGATCTATATTAAGGTCCAGCCCCATCATTTCTGATCTATATTAAGGCTCCGGCCCTATCATTTATGATCTATATTAAGGTCCAGCCCCATCATTTCTGATCTATATTAAGGTCCAGCCCCATCATTTCTGATCTATATTAAGGTCCAGCCCCATCATTTCTGATCTATATTAAGGCTCCGGCCCTATCATTTCTGATCTATATTAAGGTCCAGCCCCATCATTTCTGATCTATATTAAGGTCCAGCCCCATCATTTCTGATCTATATTAAGGTCCAGCCCCATCATTTCTGATCTACATTAAGGTCCAGCCCCATCATTTCTAATCTATATTAATGTCCAGCCCCATCATTTCTGATCTATATTAAGGTCCAGCCCCATCATTTCTGATCTATATTAAGGTCCAGACCCATCATTTCTGATCTATATTAAGGTCCAGCCCCATCATTTCTGATCTATATTAAGGTCCAGCCCCATCATTTCTGATCTACATTAAGGTCCAGCCCCATCATTTCTAATCTATATTAATGTCCAGCCCCATCATTTCTGATCTATATTAAGGTCCAGCCCCATCATTTCTGATCTATATTAAGGTCCAGACCCATCATTTCTGATCTATATTAAGGTCCAGCCCCATCATTTCTGATCTATATTAAGGTCCAGCCCCATCATTTCTGATCTATGTTAAGGTCCAGCCCCATCATTTCTGATCTACATTAAGGTCCAGCGACATAATTTCTAATCTATATTAAGGTCCAGCCCCATCATTTTTGATCTACATTAAGGTCCAGCCCCATCATTTCTAATCTATATTAATGTCCAGCCCCATCATTTCTGATCTATATTAAGGTCCAGCCCCATCATTTCTGATCTATATTAAGGTCCAGACCCATAATTTCTGATCTATATTAAGGTCCAGACCCATCATTTCTGATCTATATTAAGGTCCAGACCCATCATTTCTGATCTATATTAAGGCTCCGGCCCTATCATTTATGATCTATATTAAGGTCCAGCCCCATCATTTCTGATCTATATTAAGGTCCAGACCCATCATTTCTGATCTATATTAAGGTCCAGACCCATCATTTCTGATCTATATTAAGGTCCAGCCCCATCATTTCTGATCTATATTAAGGCTCCGGCCCTATCATTTATGATCTATATTAAGGTCCAGCCCCATCATTTCTGATCTATATTAAGGTCCAGCCCCATCATTTCTGATCTATATTAAGGTCCAGCCCCATCATTTATGATCTATATTAAGGTCCAGCCCCATCATTTCTGATCTATATTAAGGTCCAGCCCCATCATTTCTGATCTATATTAAGGCTCCGGCCCTATCATTTATGATCTATATTAAGGTCCAGCCCCATCATTTCTGATCTATATTAAGGTCCAGCCCCATCATTTCTGATCTATATTAAGGTCCAGCCCCATCATTTCTGATCTACATTAAGGTCCAGCCCCATCATTTTTTAATCTATATTAATGTCCAGCCCCATCATTTCTGATCTATATTAAGGTCCAGCCCCATCATTTCTGATCTATATTAAGGTCCAGACCCATCATTTCTGATATATATTAAGGTCCAGCCCCATCATTTCTGATCTATATTAAGGCCCCGGCCCTATCATTTATGATCTATATTAAGGTCCAGCCCCATCATTTCTGACCTATATTAAGGTCCAGCCCCATCATTTCTAATCTATATTAAGGTCCAGCCCCATCATTTCTGATCTATATTAAGGTCCAGCCCCATCATTTCTGATCTATATTAAGGCTCCGGCCCTATCATTTATGATCTATATTAAGGTCCAGCCCCATCATTTCTGATCTATATTAAGGTCCAGCCCCATCATTTCTGATCTATATTAAGGTCCAGCCCCATCATTTCTGATCTACATTAAGGTCCAGCCCCATAATTTCTAATCTATATTAAGGTCCAGCCCCATCATTTCTGATCTATATTAAGGTCCGGCCCCATCATTTCTGATCTACATTAAGGTCCAGCCCCATCATTTCTAATCTATATTAATGTCCAGCCCCATCATTTCTGATCTATATTAAGGTCCAGCCCCATCATTTCTGATCTATCTTAAGGTCCAGACCCATCATTTCTGATCTATGTTAAGGTCCAGCCCCATCATTTATGATCTACATTAAGGTCCAGCCCCATCATTTCTGATCTATTTTAAGGTCCAGCCCCATCATTTCTGATCTATATTAAGGTCCAGCCCCATCATTTCTGATCTACATTAAGGTCCAGCCCCATCATTTCTAATCTATATTAATGTCCAGCCCCATCATTTCTGATCTATATTAAGGTCCAGCCCCATCATTTCTGATCTATATTAAGGTCCAGACCCATCATTTCTGATCTATATTAAGGTCCAGCCCCATCATTTCTGATCTATATTAAGGTCCAGCCCCATCATTTCTGATCTATGTTAAGGTCCAGCCCCATCATTTCTGATCTACATTAAGGTCCAGCGACATAATTTCTAATCTATATTAAGGTCCAGCCCCATCATTTTTGATCTACATTAAGGTCCAGCCCCATCATTTCTAATCTATATTAATGTCCAGCCCCATCATTTCTGATCTATATTAAGGTCCAGCCCCATCATTTCTGATCTATATTAAGGTCCAGACCCATCATTTCTGATCTATATTAAGGTCCAGACCCATCATTTCTGATCTATATTAAGGTCCAGCCCCATCATTTCTGATCTATATTAAGGCGCCGGCCCTATCATTTATGATCTATATTAAGGTCCAGCCCCATCATTTCTGATCTATATTAAGGTCCAGCCCCATCATTTCTGATCTATATTAAGGTCCAGCCCCATCATTTATGATCTATATTAAGGTCCAGCCCCATCATTTCTGATCTATATTAAGGTCCAGCCCCATCATTTCTGATCTATATTAAGGCTCCGGCCCTATCATTTATGATCTATATTAAGGTCCAGCCCCATCATTTCTGATCTATATTAAGGTCCAGCCCCATCATTTCTGATCTATATTAAGGTCCAGCCCCATCATTTCTGATCTACATTAAGGTCCAGCCCCATCATTTCTAATCTATATTAATGTCCAGCCCCATCATTTCTGATCTATATTAAGGTCCAGCCCCATCATTTCTGATCTATATTAAGGTCCAGACCCATCATTTCTGATATATATTAAGGTCCAGCCCCATCATTTCTGATCTATATTAAGGCCCCGGCCCTATCATTTATGATCTATATTAAGGTCCAGCCCCATCATTTCTGATCTATATTAAGGTCCAGCCCCATCATTTCTGATCTATATTAAGGCTCCGGCCCTATCATTTATGATCTATATTAAGGTCCAGCCCCATCATTTCTGATCTATATTAAGGTCCAGCCCCATCATTTCTGATCTATATTAAGGTCCAGCCCCATCATTTTTGATCTACATTAAGGTCCAGCCCCATCATTTCTAATCTATATTAATGTCCAGCCCCATCATTTCTGATCTATATTAAGGTCCAGCCCCATCATTTCTGATCTATGTTAAGGTCCAGCCCCATCATTTCTGATCTACATTAAGGTCCAGCCCCATAATTTCTAATCTATATTAAGGTCCAGCCCCATCATTTTTGATCTACATTAAGGTCCAGCCCCATCATTTCTAATCTATATTAATGTGCAGCCCCATCATTTCTGATCTATATTAAGGTCCAGCCCCATCATTTCTGATCTATATTAAGGTCCAGACCCATCATTTCTGATCTATATTAAGGTCCAGACCCATCATTTCTGATCTATATTAAGGTCCAGCCCCATCATTTCTGATCTATATTAAGGCTCCGGCCCTATCATTTATGATCTATATTAAGGTCCAGCCCCATCATTTCTGATCTATATTAAGGTCCAGCCCCATCATTTCTGATCTATATTAAGGTCCAGCCCCATCATTTATGATCTATATTAAGGTCCAGCCCCATCATTTCTGATCTATATTAAGGTCCAGCCCCATCATTTCTGATCTATATTAAGGTCCAGCCCCATCATTTCTGATCTACATTAAGGTCCAGCCCCATCATTTCTAATCTATATTAATGTCCAGCCCCATCATTTCTGATCTATATTAAGGTCCAGCCCCATCATTTCTGATCTATATTAAGGTCCAGACCCATCATTTCTGATATATATTAAGGTCCAGCCCCATCATTTCTGATCTATATTAAGGCCCCGGCCCTATCATTTATGATCTATATTAAGGTCCAGCCCCATCATTTCTGACCTATATTAAGGTCCAGCCCCATCATTTCTAATCTATATTAAGGTCCAGCCCCATCATTTCTGATCTATATTAAGGTCCAGCCCCATCATTTCTGATCTATATTAAGGCTCCGGCCCTATCATTTATGATCTATATTAAGGTCCAGCCCCATCATTTCTGATCTATATTAAGGTCCAGCCCCATCATTTCTGATCTATATTAAGGTCCAGCCCCATCATTTCTGATCTACATTAAGGTCCAGCCCCATAATTTCTAATCTATATTAAGGTCCAGCACCATCATTTCTGATCTATATTAAGGTCCGGCCCCATCATTTCTGATCTACATTAAGGTCCAGCCCCATCATTTCTAATCTATATTAATGTCCAGCCCCATCATTTCTGATCTATATTAAGGTCCAGCCCCATCATTTCTGATCTATATTAAGGTCCAGACCCATCATTTCTGATCTATGTTAAGGTCCAGCCCCATCATTTATGATCTACATTAAGGTCCAGCCCCATCATTTCTAATCTATTTTAAGGTCCAGCCCCATCATTTCTGATCTATATTAAGGTCCAGCCCCATCATTTCTGATCTATATTAAGGTCCAGCCCCATCATTTATGATTTATATTAAGGTCCAGCCCCATCATTTCTGATCTACATTAAGGTCCAGCCCCATCATTTCTAATCTACATTAAGGTCCAGCCCCATCATTTCTGATCTATATTAAGGTCCAGCCCCATCATTTCTGATCTATATTAAGGCTCCGGCCCTATCATTTATGATCTATATTAAGGTCCAGCCCCATCATTTCTGATCTATGTTAAGGTCCAGCCCCATCATTTCTGATCTACATTAAGGTCCAGCCCCATAATTTCTAATCTATATTAAGGTCCAGCCCCATCATTTCTGATCTATGTTAAGGTCCAGCCCCATCATTTCTGATCTATATTAAGGTCCAGACCCATCATTTCTGATCTATGTTAAGGTCCAGCCCCATCATTTCTAATCTATATTAAGGTCCAGCCCCATCATTTATGATCTACATTAAGGTCAAGCCCCATCATTTCTGATCTATATTAAGGTCCAGCCCCATCATTTCTGATCTACATTAAGGTCCAGCCCCATCATTTATGATCTACATTAAGGTCCAGCCCCATCATTTATGATTTATATTAAGGTCCAGCCCCATCATTTCTGATCTTTATTAAGGTCCAGACCCATCATTTCTGATCTATGTTAAGGTCCAGCCCCATCATTTCTAATCTATATTAAGGTCCAGCCCCATCATTTATGATCTATATTAAGGTCCAGCCCCATCATTTATGATTTATATTAAGGTCCAGCCCCATCATTTATGATCTATATTAAGGTCCAGCCCCATCATTTATGATCTACATTAAGGTCCAGCCCCATCATTTCTGATCTATATTAAGGCTCCGGCCCCATCATTTCTAATCTATATTTCTATATTAAGGTCCAGCCCCATCATTTCTGATCTATATTAAGGTCCAGCCCCATCATTTCTGATCTATATTAAGGTCCAGCCCCATCATTTATGATCTATGTTAAGGTCCAGCCCATCATTTCTGATCTATGTTAAGGTCCAGCCCATCATTTTTGATCTATGTTAAGGTCCAGCCCCATCATTTCTAATCTATATTAATGTCCAGCCCCATCATTTCTGATCTATATTAAGGTCCAGCCCCATTATTTCTGATCTATGTTAAGGTCCAGACCCATCATTTATGATCTATGTTAAGGTCCAGCCCCATCATTTATAATCTACATTAAGGTCCAGCCCCATCATTTCTGATCAATATTAAGGTCCAGCCCCATCATTTCTGATCTATATTAAGGTCCAGCCCCATCATTTCTGATCTACATTAAGGTCCAGCCCCATCATTTATGATTTATATTAAGGTCCAGCCCCATCAATTCTGATCTACATTAAGGTCCAGCCCCATCATTTCTAATCTACATTAAGGTCCAGCCCCATCATTTCTGATCTATATTAAGGTCCAGCCCCATCATTTCTGATCTATATTAAGGTCCAGCCCTATCATTTATGATCTATATTAAGGTCCAGCCCCATCATTTATGATCTATATTAAGGTCCAGCCCCATCATTTCTGATCTATGTTAAGGTCCAGCCCCATCATTTCTGATCTACATTAAGGTCCAGCCCCATCATATCTGATCTACATTAAGGTCCAGCCCCATAATTTCTAATCTATATTAAGGTCCAGCCCCATCATTTCTGATCTATATTAAGTTCCAGCCCCATCATTTCTGATCTATATTAAGGTCCAGCCCCATCATTTCTGATCTATATTAAGGTCCAGCCCCATCATTTCTGATCTACATTAAGGTCCAGCCCCATCATTTCTGATCTATATTAAGGTCCAGCCCCATCATTTCTGATCTATATTAAGGTCCAGCCCCATCATTTCTGATCTACATTAAGGTCCAGCCCCATCATTTCTGATCTATATTAAGGTCCAGCCCCATCATTTCTAATCTATATTAAGGTCCAGACCCATCATTTCTGATCTATGTTAAGGTCCAGCCCCATCATTTCTGATCTATATTAAGGTCCAGACCCATCATTTCTGATCTATGTTAAGGTCCAGCCCTATCATTTCTGATCTACATTAAGATCCAGCCCCATCACTTAGGATCTATATTAAAGCTCCGGCCCCATCATTTATGATCTATATTAAGGTCCAGCCCCATCATTTCTGATCTACATTAAGGTCCAGTCCCATCATTTATGATCTACATTAAGGTCCAGCCCCATCATTTATGATTTATATTAAGGTCCAGCCCCATCATTTCTGATCTATGTTAAGGTCCAGCCCCATCATTTCTAATCTATATTAAGGTCCAGCCCCATCATTTATGATCTATATTAAGGTCCAGCCCCATCATTTCTGATCTATATTAATGTCCAGCCCCATCATTTATGATCTATATTAAGGCTCCGGCCCTATCATTTATGATCTATATTAAGGCTCCGGCCCCATCATTTCTAATCTATATTAAGGTCCAGCCGCCCCATCATTTTTGATCTATATTAATGTCCAGCCCCATCATTTAGGATCTATATTAAGGCTCCGGCCCCATCATTTCTAATCTATATTAAGGTCCAGCCGCCCCATCATTTCTGATCTATATTAAGGTCCAGCCCTATCATTTCTGATCTATATTAAGGTCCAGCCCCATTATTTCTGATCTATATTAAGGTCCAGCCCCATCATTTCTGATCTATATTAAGGTCCAGCCCTATCATTTCTGATCTATATTAAGGTCCAGCCCCATTATTTCTGATCTATATTAAGGTCCAGCCCCATCATTTCTGATCTATATTAATGTCCAGCCCCATCATTTATGATCTATATTAAGGCTCCGGCCCCATCATTTCTAATCTATATTAAGGTCCAGCCGCCCCATTATTTCTGATCTATATTAAGGTCCAGCCCTATCATTTCTGATCTATATTAAGGTCCAGCCCCATTATTTCTGATCTATATTAAGGTCCAGCCCCATTATTTCTGATCTATATTAAGGTCCAGCCCTATCATTTCTGATCTATATTAAGGTCCAGCCCCATTATTTCTGATCTATATTAAGGTCCAGCCCCATCATTTCTGATCTATATTAATGTCCAGCCCCATCATTTATGATCTATATTAAGGCTCCGGCCCCATCATTTCTAATCTATATTAATGTCCAGCCCCATCATTTCTAATCTATATTAAGGTCCAGCCGCCCCATTATTTCTGATCTATATTAAGGTCCAGCCCCATCATTTCTGATCTATATTAATGTCCAGCCCCATCATTTATGATCTATATTAAGGCTCCGGCCCCATCATTTCTAATCTATATTAAGGTCCAGCCGCCCCATTATTTCTGATCTATATTAAGGTCCAGCCCTATCATTTCTGATCTATATTAAGGTCCAGCCCCATTATTTCTGATCTATATTAAGGTCCAGCCCCATTATTTCTGATCTATATTAAGGTCCAGCCCTATCATTTCTGATCTATATTAAGGTCCAGCCC
Organism: Rhinoderma darwinii; assembly: GCF_050947455.1. Taxonomy (NCBI): domain Eukaryota; kingdom Metazoa; phylum Chordata; class Amphibia; order Anura; family Rhinodermatidae; genus Rhinoderma; species Rhinoderma darwinii. The sequence goes on from NW_027461776.1 coordinate 1,807,620, forward strand.
CATTATTTCTGATCTATATTAAGGTCCAGCCCCATCATTTCTGATCTATATTAAGGTCTGATCCCCGTCTGTTGAGATTTAGTGAACCGACATTTATCTTGATATTCTCACCTGGAATCCAGAATTCATTATTTCATCAAAAACCAAACAATGCCATGATATGACCGTCGCCATGTCCTGGTTGGCTGGAGGTTCTTATGTGACAATGTAGGGTAACATTTTGGATTTAAGTCAAAAATTTCAATTTGTGACTCATTTGTTCGCAGATTTCCCAGTAGTCTTTTGATTTATCCTCCTGAGTTCTTCTTATTCCGAGTAACCAGGATTACGGTATTTTTTTTGTTTTGTTTTTAGGACTGTGTCCTTATAACCGCAGGGTCATGCCGTTTACTTACACTTCTAATATCTAATGTAGGGTTATCCGTTTTGCTGTGCCCTGTGCTTTTATCAGGTTCTCTTTATATTTGTGATTTAGATAAAGATCTGGTCAAAAACCGGTGTAGCCAGCAGCACACCTCTCCAGAGATGGAGTCAAAAAGGAAAGTTTATTGCGTACAACAAGCAACGTGTCGGACCATATATGTGGGGGGTCCTTCTCAAGCCTTAAGAGAGACCCTCCACATACCTGGGTAGAAAAATTGCTTGTTGTATGTAATAAACTTACCTTCTTGACTTTCTCTGGAGATGTGTGCTGCTGGCCACCTGTTTTTGACGATTTCAACATATCAGACTTGGTTCATCCGATTTTGCCAGCGTGACACCCCCCACCCCTTTGACTCGGGACCGGTGCTGCTTTACTCCCTCTCTTAGATAAAGATCTGAACACATTTTTGGTCAAATTCAGAAGATTCGGAGGGAGCTGTCAAACTTTTATCACCACTTTATAGTAATTGGATGCCTCAGTTAAAAGTCTAAAGTTGGCAAACCACATGGTAGAGATCTCCGGGAATGGGTTGAATATTGGTCTTCAGTGGTCAATTTAATCTCAGTCAGAGATGGCAAAGGAGGTTACAAAATGCCACAAGCTGATGATGAGAATGAAAGGCCGCCCAGGGCTCCACATTACAGTGCCACGGAGGTTTTCTCACTTACTCTTCATGTAGTCCAGGTCGGCTGATGCCAGGGTCTGGGCCTCAGTCTCGTCAGTTGGTATAAGATGGTAGTGTGCATCTTCAGGATGGGTCATGCTGCCAATTCGACGGCGCTCTGTAAGGCTATAGCTGCGATGGGGGGGCTGCCTATGAGGAGGACGTGTGGAGCTGGTCCCCTCTACGGTTGGGGAGGTGCGTGTTTCCTGTTCTTCTCTGCAGACAATGAGCTTATTAGGTAAATGATTATAGGACCAACATTAAAAATAATTTACTAACATGTAACAGAGCAACACCAACTACTAATATCTATCCACTGTACCTGTATCTCAACTAGACCTGTGCAGCCCTGACAACTAGCCTGTATCTGTGCAGCCCTGACAACTACCCTGCATCTGTGAAGCCCTGACAACTATCCTGCATCTGTGCAGCCCTGACAACTATCCTGCATCTGTGCAGCCCTGACAACTAACCTGCATCTGTGCAGCCCTGACAACTAACCTGCATCTGTGCAGCCCTGACAACTATCCTGCATCTGTGCAGCCCTGACAACTATCCTGCATCTGTGCAGCCCTGAGAACTATCCTGCATCTGTGCAGCCCTGACAACTATCCTGCATCTGTGCAGCCCTGACAACTATCCTGCATCTGTGCAGCCCTGACAACTAACCTGCATCTGTGAAGCCCTGACAACTATCCTGCATCTGTGCAGCCCTGAGAACTATCCTGCATCTGTGCAGCCCTGACTACTAACCTGCATCTGTGCAGCCCTGACAACTACCCTGCATCTGTGCAGCCCTGACAACTATCCTGCATCTGTGCAGCCCTGACAACTATCCTGCATCTGTGCAGCCCTGACAACTAACCTGCATCTGTGCAGCCCTGACAACTATCCTGCATCTGTGCAGCCCTAACAACTACCCTGCATCTGTGCAGCCCTGACAACTATCCTGCATCTGTGCAGCCCTGACAACTATCCTGCATCTGTGCAGCCCTGACAACTAACCTGCATCTGTGCAGCCCTGACAACTATCCTGCATCTGTGCAGCCCTGACAACTAACCTGCATCTGTGCAGCCCTGACAACTATCCTGCATCTGTGCAGCCCTGACAACTAACCTGCATCTGTGCAGCCCTGACAACTACCCTGCATCTGTGCAGCCCTGACAACTATCCTGCATCTGTGCAGCCCTGACAACTAACCTGCATCTGTGCAGCCCTGACAACTATCCTGCATCTGTGCAGCCCTGACAACTATCCTGCATCTGTGCAGCCCTGACAACTATCCTGCATCTGTGCAGCCCTGACAACTATCCTGCATCTGTGCAGCCCTGACAACTACCCTGCATCTGTGCAGCCCTGACAACTATCCTGCATCTGTGCAGCCCTGACAACTATCCTGCATCTGTGCAGCCCTGACAACTATCCTGCATCTGTGCAGCCCTGACAACTAACCTGCATCTGTGCAGCCCTGACAACTAACCTGCATCTGTGCAGCCCTGACAACTATCCTGCATCTGTGCAGCCCTGACAACTATCCTGCATCTGTGCAGCCCTGACAACTATCCTGCATCTGTGCAGCCCTGACAACTACCCTGCATCTGTGCAGCCCTGACAACTATCCTGCATCTGTGCAGCCCTGACAACTATCCTGCATCTGTGCAGCCCTGACAACTATCCTGCATCTGTGCAGCCCTGACAACTAACCTGCATCTGTGCAGCCCTGACAACTATCCTGCATCTGTGCAGCCCTAACAACTACCCTGCATCTGTGCAGCCCTGACAACTAACCTGCATCTGTGCAGCCCTGACAACTATCCTGCATCTGTGCAGCCCTGAAAACTACCCTGCATCTGTGCAGCCCTGACAACTATCCTGCATCTGTGCAGCCCTGACAACTATCCTGCATCTGTGCAGCCCTGACAACTATCCTGCATCTGTGCAGCCCTGACAACTATCCTGCATCTGTGCAGCCCTGACAACTATCCTGCATCTGTGCAGCCCTGACAACTACCCTGCATCTGTGCAGCCCTGACAACTACCCTGCATCTGTGCAGCCCTGACAACTATCCTGCATCTGTGCAGCCCTGACAACTACCCTGCATCTGTGCAGCCCTGACAACTACCCTGCATCTGTGCAGCCCTGACAACTATCCTGCATCTGTGCAGCCCTGACAACTATCCTGCATCTGTGCAGCCTGACAACTATCCTGCATCTGTGCAGCCCTGACAACTACCCTGCATCTGTGCAGCCCTGACAACTAACCTGCATCTGTGCAGCTCTGACAACTATCCTGCATCTGTGCAGCCCTGACAACTACCCTGCATCTGTGCAGCCCTGACAACTACCCTGCATCTGTGCAGCTCTGACAACTATCCTGCATCTGTGCAGCCCTGACAACTAACCTGCATCTCTGCAGCCCTGACAACTAACCTGCATCAGTGCAGCCCTGACAACTAACCTGCATCTGTGCAGCCCTGACAACTATCCTGCATCTGTGCAGCCCTGACAACTATCCTGCATCTGTGCAGCCCTGACAACTATCCTGCATCTGTGCAGCCCTGACAACTATCCTGCATCTGTGCAGCCCTGACAACTATCCTGCATCTGTGCAGCCCTGACAACTATCCTGCATCTGTGCAGCCCTGACAACTAACCTGCATCTGTGCAGCCCTGACAACTATCCTGCATCTGTGCAGCCCTAACAACTACCCTGCATCTGTGCAGCCCTGACAACTACCCTGCATCTGTGCAGCCCTGACAACTATCCTGCATCTGTGCAGCCCTGACAACTATCCTGCATCTGTGCAGCCCTGACAACTATCCTGCATCTGTGCAGCCCTGACAACTATCCTGCATCTGTGCAGCCCTGACAACTATCCTGCATCTGTGCAGCCCTGACAACTACCCTGCATCTGTGCAGCCCTGACAACTAACCTGCATCTGTGCAGCCCTGACAACTATCCTGCATCTGTGCAGCCCTGACAACTACCCTGCATCTGTGCAGCCCTGACAACTACCCTGCATCTGTGCAGCTCTGACAACTATCCTGCATTTGTGCAGCCCTGACAACTACCCTGCATCTGTGCAGCCCTGACAACTATCCTGCATCTGTGCAGCCCTGACAACTACCCTGCATCTGTGCAGCCCTGACAACTACCCTGCATCTGTGCAGCCCTGACAACTATCCTGCATCTGTGCAGCCCTGACAACTACCCTGCATCTGTGCAGCCCTGACAACTACCCTGCATCTGTGCAGCCCTGACAACTATCCTGCATCTGTGCAGCCCTGACAACTATCCTGCATCTGTGCAGCCCTGACAACTAACCTGCATCTGTGCAGCCCTGACAACTATCCTGCATCTGTGCAGCCCTAACAACTACCCTGCATCTGTGCAGCCCTGACAACTATCCTGCATCTGTGCAGCCCTGACAACTATCCTGCATCTGTGCAGCCCTGACAACTAACCTGCATCTGTGCAGCCCTGACAACTATCCTGCATCTGTGCAGCCCTGACAACTAACCTGCATCTGTGCAGCCCTGACAACTATCCTGCATCTGTGCAGCCCTGACAACTAACCTGCATCTGTGCAGCCCTGACAACTACCCTGCATCTGTGCAGCCCTGACAACTATCCTGCATCTGTGCAGCCCTGACAACTAACCTGCATCTGTGCAGCCCTGACAACTATCCTGCATCTGTGCAGCCCTGACACTATCCTGCATCTGTGCAGCCCTGACAACTATCCTGCATCTGTGCAGCCCTGACAACTATCCTGCATCTGTGCAGCCCTGACAACTACCCTGCATCTGTGCAGCCCTGACAACTATCCTGCATCTGTGCAGCCCTGACAACTATCCTGCATCTGTGCAGCCCTGACAACTATCCTGCATCTGTGCAGCCCTGACAACTAACCTGCATCTGTGCAGCCCTGACAACTAACCTGCATCTGTGCAGCCCTGACAACTATCCTGCATCTGTGCAGCCCTGACAACTATCCTGCATCTGTGCAGCCCTGACAACTATCCTGCATCTGTGCAGCCCTGACAACTACCCTGCATCTGTGCAGCCCTGACAACTATCCTGCATCTGTGCAGCCCTGACAACTATCCTGCATCTGTGCAGCCCTGACAACTATCCTGCATCTGTGCAGCCCTGACAACTAACCTGCATCTGTGCAGCCCTGACAACTATCCTGCATCTGTGCAGCCCTAACAACTACCCTGCATCTGTGCAGCCCTGACAACTAACCTGCATCTGTGCAGCCCTGACAACTATCCTGCATCTGTGCAGCCCTGACAACTACCCTGCATCTGTGCAGCCCTGACAACTATCCTGCATCTGTGCAGCCCTGACAACTATCCTGCATCTGTGCAGCCCTGACAACTATCCTGCATCTGTGCAGCCCTGACAACTATCCTGCATCTGTGCAGCCCTGACAACTATCCTGCATCTGTGCAGCCCTGACAACTACCCTGCATCTGTGCAGCCCTGACAACTACCCTGCATCTGTGCAGCCCTGACAACTATCCTGCATCTGTGCAGCCCTGACAACTACCCTGCATCTGTGCAGCCCTGACAACTACCCTGCACCTGTGCAGCCCTGACAACTATCCTGCATCTGTGCAGCCCTGACAACTATCCTGCATCTGTGCAGCCCTGACAACTATCCTGCATCTGTGCAGCCCTGACAACTACCCTGCATCTGTGCAGCTCTGACAACTAACCTGCATCTGTGCAGCTCTGACAACTATCCTGCATCTGTGCAGCCCTGACAACTACCCTGCATCTGTGCAGCCCTGACAACTACCCTGCATCTGTGCAGCTCTGACAACTATCCTGCATCTGTGCAGCCCTGACAACTAACCTGCATCTCTGCAGCCCTGACAACTAACCTGCATCAGTGCAGCCCTGACAACTAACCTGCATCTGTGCAGCCCTGACAACTATCCTGCATCTGTGCAGCCCTGACAACTATCCTGCATCTGTGCAGCCCTGACAACTATCCTGCATCTGTGCAGCCCTGACAACTATCCTGCATCTGTGCAGCCCTGACAACTATCCTGCATCTGTGCAGCCCTGACAACTATCCTGCATCTGTGCAGCCCTGACAACTAACCTGCATCTGTGCAGCCCTGACAACTATCCTGCATCTGTGCAGCCCTAACAACTACCCTGCATCTGTGCAGCCCTGACAACTACCCTGCATCTGTGCAGCCCTGACAACTATCCTGCATCTGTGCAGCCCTGACAACTATCCTGCATCTGTGCAGCCCTGACAACTATCCTGCATCTGTGCAGCCCTGACAACTATCCTGCATCTGTGCAGCCCTGACAACTATCCTGCATCTGTGCAGCCCTGACAACTACCCTGCATCTGTGCAGCCCTGACAACTAACCTGCATCTGTGCAGCCCTGACAACTATCCTGCATCTGTGCAGCCCTGACAACTACCCTGCATCTGTGCAGCCCTGACAACTACCCTGCATCTGTGCAGCTCTGACAACTATCCTGCATTTGTGCAGCCCTGACAACTACCCTGCATCTGTGCAGCCCTGACAACTATCCTGCATCTGTGCAGCCCTGACAACTACCCTGCATCTGTGCAGCCCTGACAACTACCCTGCATCTGTGCAGCCCTGACAACTATCCTGCATCTGTGCAGCCCTGACAACTACCCTGCATCTGTGCAGCCCTGACAACTACCCTGCATCTGTGCAGCTCTGACAACTATCCTGCATCTGTGCAGCCCTGACAACTATCCTGCATCTGTGCAGCCCTGACAACTACCCTGCATCTGTGCAGCCCTGACAACTATCCTGCATCTGTGCAGCCCTGACAACTACCCTGCATCTGTGCAGCCCTGACAACTATCCTGTATCTGTGCAGCCCTGACAACTATCCTGCATCTGTGCAGCCCTGACAACTATCCTGCATCTGTGCAGCCCTGACAACTACCCTGCATCTGTGCAGCCCTGACAACTACCCTGCATCTGTGCAGCCCTGACAACTACCCTGCATCTGTGCAGCCCTGACAACTACCCTGCATCTGTGCAGCCCTGACAACTATCCTGCATCTGTGCAGCCCTGACAACTATCCTGCATCTGTGCAGCCCTGACAACTATCCTGTATCTGTGCAGCCCTGACAACTATCCTGCATCTGTGCAGCCCTGACAACTACCCTGCATCTGTGCAGCCCTGACAACTAACCTGCATCTGTGCAGCCCTGACAACTATCCTGTATCTGTGCAGCCCTGACAACTATCCTGCATCTGTGCAGCCCTGACAACTATCCTGCATCTGTGCAGCCCTGACAACTATCCTGCATCTGTGCAGCCCTGACAACTATCCTGCATCTGTGCAGCCCTGACAACTATCCTGCATCTGTGCAGCCCTGACAACTATCCTGCATCTGTGCAGCCCTGACAACTAACCTGCATCTGTGCAGCCCTGACAACTAACCTGCATCTGTGCAGCCCTGACAACTACCCTGCATCTGTGCAGCCCTGACAACTAACCTGCATCTGTGCAGCCCTGACAACTATCCTGCATCTGTGCAGCCCTGACAACTAACCTGCATTTGTGCAGCCCTGACAACTATCCTGCATCTGTGCAGCCCTGACAACTATCCTGCATCTGTGCAGCCCTGACAACTATCCTGCATCTGTGCAGCCCTGACAACTAACCTGCACTTGTGCAGCCCTGACAACTATCCTGTATCTGTGAAGCCCTGACAACTATCCTGCATCTGTGCAGCCCTGACAACTAACCTGCATCTGTGCAGCCCTGACAACTATCCTGCATCTGTGCAGCCCTGACAACTATCCTGCATCTGTGCAGCCCTGACAACTAACCTGCACTTGTGCAGCCCTGACAACTATCCTGTATCTGTGCAGCCCTGACAACTATCCTGCATATGTGCAGCCCTGACAACTATCCTGCATCTGTGCAGCCCTGACAACTATCCTGCATCTGTGCAGCCCTGACAACTAACCTGCATCTGTGCAGCCCTGACAACTATCCTGCATCTGTGCAGCTCTGACAACTATCCTGCATCTGTGCAGCCCTGACAACTATCCTGCATCTGTGCAGCCCTGACAACTATCCTGCATCTGTGCAGCCCTGACAACTATCCTGCATCCGTGCAGCCCTGACAACTACCCTGCATCTGTGCAGCCCTGACAACTAACCTGCATCTGTGCAGCCCTGACAACTATCCTGCATCTGTGCAGCCCTGACAACTAACCTGCATTTGTGCAGCCCTGACAACTATCCTGCATCTGTGCAGCCCTGACAACTATCCTGCATCTGTGCAGCCCTGACAACTAACCTGCACTTGTGCAGCCCTGACAACTATCCTGTATCTGTGCAGCCCTGACAACTAACCTGCACTTGTGCAGCCCTGACAACTATCCTGTATCTGTGAAGCCCTGACAACTATCCTGCATCTGTGCAGCCCTGACAACTAACCTGCATCTGTGCAGCCCTGACAACTATCCTGCATCTGTGCAGCCCTGACAACTATCCTGCATCTGTGCAGCCCTGACAACTAACCTGCACTTGTGCAGCCCTGACAACTATCCTGTATCTGTGCAGCCCTGACAACTATCCTGCATATGTGCAGCCCTGACAACTATCCTGCATCTGTGCAGCCCTGACAACTATCCTGCATCTGTGCAGCCCTGACAACTAACCTGCATCTGTGCAGCCCTGACAACTATCCTGCATCTGTGCAGCTCTGACAACTATCCTGCATCTGTGCAGCCCTGACAACTATCCTGCATCTGTGCAGCCCTGACAACTATCCTGCATCTGTGCAGCCCTGACAACTATCCTGCATCCGTGCAGCCCTGACATTTAACCTGCATCTGTGCAGCCCTGACAACTATCCTGCATCTGTGCAGCCCTGACAACTATCCTGCATCTGTGCAGCCCTGACAACTACCCTGCATCTGTGTAGCCCTGACAACTAACCTGCATTTGTGCAGCCCTGACAACTATCCTGCATCTGTGCAGCCCTGACAACTATCCTGCATCTGTGCAGCCCTGACAACTAACCTGCATTTGTGCAGCCCTGACAACTATCCTGCATCTGTGCAGCCCTGACAACTATCCTGCATCTGTGCAGCCCTGACAACTATCCTGCATCTGTGCAGCCCTGACAACTAACCTGCACTTGTGCAGCCCTGACAACTATCCTGTATCTGTGAAGCCCTGACAACTATCCTGCATCTGTGCAGCCCTGACAACTAACCTGCATCTGTGCAGCCCTGACAACTATCCTGCATCTGTGCAGCCCTGACAACTATCCTGCATCTGTGCAGCCCTGACAACTATCCTGCATCTGTGCAGCCCTGACAACTAACCTGCACTTGTGCAGCCCTGACAACTATCCTGTATCTGTGCAGCCCTGACAACTATCCTGCATATGTGCAGCCCTGACAACTATCCTGCAACTGTGCAGCCCTGACAACTACCCTGCAACTGTGCAGCACTGACAACTACCCTGCATCTGTGCAGCCCTGACAACTATCCTGCATCTGTGCAGCCCTGACAACTATCCTGCATCTGTGCAGCCCTGACAACTAACCTGCATCTGTGCAGCCCTGACAACTATCCTGCATCTGTGCAGCCCTGACAACTATCCTGCATCTGTGCAGCCCTCACAACTATCCTGCATCTGTGCAGCCCTGACAACTAACCTGCATCTGTGCAGCCCTGACAACTATCCTGCATCTGTGCAGCCCTGACAACTATCCTGCATCTGTGCAGCCCTGACAACTACCCTGCATCTGTGCAGCCCTGACAACTATCCTGCATCTGTGCAGCCCTGACAACTAACCTGCATCTGTGCAGCCCTGACAACTAACCTGCATCTGTGCAGCCCTGACAACTATCCTGCATCTGTGCAGCCCTGACAAATATCCTGCATCTGTGCAACCCTGACAACTATCCTGCATCTGTGCAGCCCTGACAACTAACCTGCATCTGTGCAGCCCTGACAACTATCCTGCATCTGTGCAGCCCGGACAACTAACCTGCATCTGTGCAGCTCTGACAACTATCCTGCATCTGTGCAGCCCTGACAACTACCCTGCATCTGTGCAGCCCTGACAACTACCCTGCATCTGTGCAGCCCTGACAACTATCCTGCATCTGTGCAGCCCTGACAACTAACCTGCATCTGTGCAGCCCTGACAACTATCCTGCATCTGTGCAGCCCTGACAACTATCCTGCATCTGTGCAGCCCTGACAACTATCCTGCATCTGTGCAGCCCTGACAACTACCCTGCATCTGTGAAGCCCTGACAACTAACCTGCATCTGTGCAGCCCTGACAACTATCCTGCATCTGTGCAGCCCTGACAACTATCCTGCATCTGTGCAGCCCTGACAACTATCCTGCATCTGTGCAGCCCTGACCACTAACCTGCATCTGTGCAGCCCTGACAACTATCCTGCATCTGTGCAGCCCTGACAACTATCCTGCATCTGTGCAGCCCTGACAACTATCCTGCATCTGTGCAGCCCTGACAACTATCCTGCATCTGTGCAGCCCTGACAACTATCCTGCATCTGTGCAGCCCTCACAACTATCCTGCATCTGTGCAGCCCTGACAACTAACCTGCATCTGTGCAGCCCTGACAACTATCCTGCATCTGTGCAGCCCTGACAACTATCCTGCATCTGTGCAGCCCTGACAACTACCCTGCATCTGTGCAGCCCTGACAACTATCCTGCATCTGTGCAGCCCTGACAACTAACCTGCATCTGTGCAGCCCTGACAACTAACCTGCATCTGTGCAGCCCTGACAACTATCCTGCATCTGTGCAGCCCTGACAAATATCCTGCATCTGTGCAGCCCTGACAACTATCCTGCATCTGTGCAGCTCTGACAACTATCCTGCATCTGTGCAGCCCTGACAACTATTCTGCATCTGTGCAGCCCTGACAACTATCCTGCATCTGTGCAGCCCTGACAACTATCCTGCATCCGTGCAGCCCTGACAACTATCCTGCATCTGTGCAGCCCTGACAACTATCCTGCATCTGTGCAGCCCTGACAACTATCCTGCATCTGTGCAGCTCTGACAACTATCCTGCATCTGTGCAGCCCTGACAACTATCCTGCATCCGTGCAGCCCTGACAACTATCCTGCATCTGTGCAGCCCTGACAACTATCCTGCATCTGTGTAGCCCTGACAACTATCCTGCATCTGTGTAGCCCTGACAACTATCCTGCATCTGTGCAGCCCTGACAACTATCCTGCATCTGTGTAGCCCTGACAACTATCCTGTATCTGCCTTTCACTTACCTCACTGCTCCAGATTTCTGTTCTTTACTTCCAGCATCTACCGATGACACCGACACCACCCCAGAATTTCTCTTTGGGTTATCCTCCTCCACTGGGAAGAACTACAAAAAAACAGGAGACATTAGAAGCTCCTCTCTACAAGTTGTGGATCTTGACATTTGTGTTTTCCCGGTCAATAAAAATGCAGACGTTAATGGACATAAACCACCTTGAAGGCCGTGGTATATCTGCTCCAATGAGATAAAAATAGGATATTCGTTGTGCCCGTAGTGCCTGGTTTATTGCCCGCGTGTGATCAGGGTACAAGTGTCTTCTAACAATGAATGCAAGGCGTCTTACTGAATGGAATTTGAGACTTTAGGTGAGGTTTGTGAATGATACATGGAGGACCACGACATGGGGTGTGTGAAGTGACAACAGCAAGCCTGGTGACCATAAAGCCGGCATCACCTGCATGTCTGCAGCTTCAGGCCCTTCATCCGGGGTTTTTTCCCCATCAGTGTCTTCTTCTTCTTCCCTCTCTTCGATGGTGCCCGGAGTATCTCCAGGAACTGAGGTTCTTCTCCGCCTCTTCTTCTTCTTGTGTTTGCGCGGGTCTCGACTGGAGATATCAGAGGGGAGGTGGGATGACAAAGGATGGTGGATATGATGTGAGGACTGACGGTGGTCTAAAATACAATTAGTAAAACATGCACATATGGTGAGTTATATCATTGGACAATCAGCAGAACTTCACTCATACAACAAGGATCCCATAAATGAGATGCAAAATAATATCTCCTGGACCCTACTCTCCCCCTGTTCCCCTGCCCCCCACTCTCCGCCTGTTCTCCTGCTCCTTATGCACTTCATGTTCCCCTGGCCCTCACTCTCGTGTTCCCCTGTCAAAAACTTTCCACCTTTACCCCTGGCCCTCACTCTCATCGTGTTCTCCTGGCCCTCACTCTCCTCCTGAGTGACACTCACTCTTCTCCTGTTCTCCTCACACTCACTCTTCTCCTGTTCTCCTGACCCTCACACTTCTCCTGTTCCCCTGACCCTCACTCTCATCGTGTTCTCCTGGCCCTCACTCTCATCGTGTTCTCCTGACCCTCACTCTCCTCCTGAGTGACACTCACTCTTCTCCTGTTCCCCTGACCCTCACACTTCTCCTGTTCTCCTGAGTGACACTCATTCTTCTCCTGTTCTCCTGACCCTCACACTACTCCTGTTCTCCTGACCCTCACACTACTCCTGTTCTCCTGACCCTCACACTTCTCCTGACCCTCACACTACTCCTGTTCCCCTGACCCTCACACTTCTCCTGTTCTCCTGTGTGACACTCATTCTTCTCCTGTTCTCCTGACCCTCACACTACTCCTGTTCTCCTGACCCTCACACTACTCCTGTTCTCCTGACCCTCACACTTCTCCTGACCCTCACACTACTCCTGTTCTCCTGACCCTCACACTTCTCCTGTTCTCCTGACCCTCACACTTCTCCTGTTCTCCTGACCCTCACACGTCTCCTGTTCTCCTGTGTGACACTCACTCTCCTCCTGTTCCCCTGACCCTCACACTTCTCCTGTTCTCCTGACCCTCACACTTCTCCTGGTCTCCTGACCCTCACACTTCTCTTGGTCTCCTGACCCTCACACTTCCCCTGTTCTCTTGACACTCACACTTCTCCTGAGTGACACTCACTCTTCTCCTGTTCTCCTGACCCTCACATTACTCCTGTTCTCCTGAGTGACACTCACTTTTCTCCTGACCCTCACACTACTCCTGTTCTCCTGACCCTCACACTTCTCCTGTTCTCCTGACACACACTTCTCCTGTTCTCCTGAGAGACACTCACTCTTCTCCTGTTCTCCTGACCCTCACACTACTCCTGTTCTCCTGACACTCACATTACTCCTGTTCTCCTGACCCTCACACCTCTCCTGTTCTCCTGACCCTCACACTTCTCCTGTTCTCCTGACCCTCACACTTCTCCTGTTCTCCTGACCCTCACACTTCTCCTGTTCTCCTGACCCTCACACTTCTCCTGTTCTCCTGACCCTCACACTTCTCCTGTTCTCCTGACCCTCACACTTCTCCTGTTCTCCTGACCCTCACTTCTCCTGTTCTCCTGACCCTCACACTTCTGTTGACCCTCACACTTCTCCTGTTCTCCTGACCCTCACTCTCCTCCTGTTCTCCTGACCCTAACTCTTCAGCTGCTCTCCTGACCTTCACTCTTCTCCTGTTCTCCTGACCCTCACATTTCTCCTGACCCCCACTCTTCCGCTGCCCTCCTGACCCTCTCACCATGTATTTCCCTGACGCTTCCTCTCCTTGTGTTCTCCTGACCCTCAATCTAATCATGTTCTCTTGACCCTCAGTCTAATCTTGTTCTCCTGATCCTCAATCTAATTGTGTTTTCCTGACCCTCTCTAATCGTGTTCCCCTGACCCTCACTCTAATCGTGTTCCCCTGACCCTCACTCTAATCGTGTTCTCCTGACCCTCACTCTAATCGTGTTCTCCTGACCCTCTCACCATGTATTTCCCTGACGCTTCCTCTCTTTGTGTTCTCCTGACCCTCAATCTAATTATGTTCTCTTGACCCTCACTCTAATCGTGTTCTCCTGACCCTCAATGTAATAGTGTTCTCCTGCCCTTTACTCTCCTCCTGTTATCCAGCCCTTCACTCTCCTTATGTTTACATGTCCAGACTCTTCTCATGTTATCCTGTCCGACACTCTCCTTGTGTTTTGCTGCCCCTCATTGTTCTCCTGCACCTCACTCTCCTCGTGTTCTCATGACTCTCACTCTTTTCATGTTATTCTGACCCTCACTCTCCTCATGTTCTTGTGCTTCTTACTCTCCATGTATTTGCCTGCTCCTCACTCTCCTCATGTTCTCCTAAGCTTCACTCCTTGCTTTCTCCTGGCCCTCACTCCTTGCGTTCTCCTGACCCTCACTCCTTGCGTTCTCCTGACCCTCACTCCTTGCGTTCTCCTGACCCTCACTCCTTGCGTTCTCCTGACCCTCACTCCTTGCGTTCTCCTGACCCTCACTCCTTGCGTTCTCCTGACCCTCACTCCTTGCGTTCTCCTGACCCTCACTCCTTGCGTTCTCCTAACCCTCACTCCTTGCGTTCTCCTGACCCTCACTCCTTGCGTTCTCCTGACCCTCACTCCTTGCGTCCTCCTGACCCTCACTCCTTGCCTTCTCCTGACCCTCACTCCTTGCGTTCTCCTGACCCTCACTCCTTGCGTTCTCCTGACCCTCACTCCTTGCGTTCTCCTGACCCTCACTCCTTGCGTTCTCCTGACTCTCACTCCTTGCGTTCTCCTGACCCTCACTCCTTGCGTTCTCCTGATCCTCACTCCTTGTGTTCTCCTGACCCTCACTCCTTGCGTTCTCCTGACCCTCACTCCTTGCGTTATCCTGACCCTCGCTTTTTTTGTGCTGTCCTTTCTTCTGTCTTCTTTCTGTCCCTAACTTACATTGGAAGTCTTCTTCGCTGTAACTCTTCCCCAACTCAGTTGGACTTCGAGGATGAGCATCCTGTAGAATATCCTCAAATCTCTCCACACCAAGAGCCTGAATGACATCTCCTTCATCTTCATAATGGGAAATCTGGGGAGATAGTTCTGGTGGTGGCTGCAACACACAAACAAAATTGGTCAAAATAAAATAATATTAGGTCCCACCAGAGTTGAAATTAGATCAAAGTCCTGAACTGCCTGTTTTTATAATGTATATCAGGGGCTTCAGTCGGTTTCCTATCGGCAGATGTCATGTTTTATCATTATCATCAATCGTGTTCGATTATTGAAACCAGGGCTAGGTGAGTATAACATTTATTATTTTAATGGGGAATATTTCTGTGTGGGGAGACACTAAGAGGACATTCCTACTGTGCGGGGCAATAAGGGGACATCACTACTATTAGGAACTAAGAGGGCATCATTACTGTCATTACTGTGAGGGAGGCACACATTCTATTTGGGGGCACTAAGGGGGAATTTTACTATGTGGGGGAAGCTAAAGGGGTCTTATAACTCTAAAGGAGCATTAAAGGGTAACTAAACATTCAGTCACCAAACTTCTGACATGTCATAGTGACATGTCAGAAGTTTTGGTCTGTGGGGGTCTGAGCACTGAGACCCCCACCGATAGCTAAAACGAAGCGGCAAAATTACTCATGTGAGCGCTGAGCCGCTTGCTTTCTGTTCGGCTTTTCTTGGAAAGCCGATCAGTTGGTGTACGGACTCAATAGAAAGTTTATGGGCCCATACACCAACTGCTCGGCTTTCCGAGAAAAGCCGAACAGAAAGCAAGCGGCTTGGCGCTCACACGAACGCTTCTGCTGCTTCGTTTTAGTGATCAGCGGGAGATTTAGTGCTCAGACCCCTAGCGATCAAAACTGATGACATGTCACTATGACATGTCAGAAGTTTGTTGAACGTTCAGTTACCCTTGCTATATAAGGGGCACTTAGGGACATCACTACTATTAGGAACTAAGAGGGCATTATTTCTTTCATTACTGTGAGGGAGGCACTAAAGAGGCACACTTTCTATTTGGAGGCACTAATGGGGAATTTTTCTGTGTGGGGAAAGCTGAATGGGTCTTATAACTCTAAAGGAGCATTAAGGGGCATATTTTCTATATAAGGGACACTTAGGGGACATTAGCACTGTGGGAAAACACTAAAGGGGCATCATCATATGTGGGACACTATTCCTGTGTACCACATAAGGAGAGCACTGTGAACGTCTCTAGGGCAGAAAGGGGCACTATTACTGTGTGCTGCACAAAGGGGGGCGCTATGTGTGGGGAAAAGTTTGCCAATATATTTTTTTATGGCCACTTTCTGTGTGGCACTATTTTTGCAGCAGTAGGGCAACGATAAGGAGGCAGCAGGATAGGAGGTTGGGGAGGGTGCTAGAAAAGTGAAGAGCTAAACACGTCTAGGCAGCAAGCTCTGCACAGATGAGTTGTAATCAGGAGAAGTTGTCAAAGAAGTCGGTGTCTGATGGAGAGAAAAGGGGAAAGCGAAAAACTCCAATTGGAGAAAACATCACCTGTGAGTCACCGGATGTAATTGTACCGTATTCATTACATTGTACCCACAGCATGATTATAATCTGCAGAGCTCCAGTGTATAACTTTTATGTGTTATGCAACTATTGCAGATGAAGTTATTCCTGTTATTTATCCTTAAACCCTTTTAAAGACATCTGGACTTCACTGCAGGTCCTCCCCAGGTCGCAGTCCCTTGAGAAGAACCAATAGGCGGAGGTGGCGCAACGTTAAGCAAGATGTAGTCAGGGCCCAGGAGTCATCAATGGTAGTCAGCAAGACAGTAATGAATGTAAAGAGAGGCAGAAAAAAAAGCCATAAACCAAGGCAGTAAGCAACAGGACTGACTGAAAATGTATAGAGCTGAGAAGAGGATAACTGAGAAGCAGCAAAACTCAGGCACAAAATAACCATTGCATTGCTGCATCGCAGTACACAGAAACCAGAGGATGCATCCAATAGCATGTGACCACTTTATAAGCTCTGTATGGTGACATTTTTATTTTTTGTGGCAGATATATGTGGTCATAGTGTGGTGGTATTATTCAGTCACTATGTGGTTATGGTGTATTGGTATTACTCAGTAACAGTATGGAGGTATTATTCAGTCACTATGTGGTTATGGTGTGGAGGTATTATTCAGTAACAGTATGGGGGTATTATTCAGTCACTATGTGTTTATGGTATGGAGGTATTATTCAGTAACAGTATGGGGGTATTATTCAGTCACTATGTGGTTATGGTGTATTGGTATTACTCAGTAACAGTATGGGGGTATTATTCAGTCACTATGTGGTTATGGTGTGTGGGTATTATTCAGTAACCGTATGGGGGTATTATTCAGTCACTATGTGGTTACGGTGTGGAGGTATTAGTCAGTAACAGTATGGGGGTATTAGTCAGTCACTATGTTGTTATGGTGTGGTGGTATTATTCAGTAACAGTATGGAGGTATTATTCAGTCACTATGTGGTTATGGTGTGGTGGTATTAGTCAGTAACAGTATGGGGGTATTATTCAGTAACAGTATGGGGGTATTATTCAGTCACTATGTGGTTATGGTGTGGAGGTATTATTCAGTAACAGTATGGGGGTATTATTCAGTCACTATGTGGTTATGGTGTGGTGGTATTAGTCAGTCACTATGTGGTTATGGTGTGGCGGTATTATTCAGTAACAGTATGGGGGTATTATTCAGTCACTATGTGGTTATGGTGTGGGGGTATTATTCAGTAACAGTATGGTGGTATTAGTCAGTCAGTATGTGGTTATGGTGTGGCGGTATTATTCAGTAACAGTATGGGGGTATTATTCAGTCACTATGTGGTTATGGTGTGGAGGTATTATTCAGTAACAGTATGGGGGTATTAGTCAGTCATTATGTGGTTATGGTGTGGAGGTATTAGTCAGTAACAGTATGGGGGTATTATTCAGTCACTATGTGGTTATGGTGTGGTGGTATTATTCAGTAACAGTATGGGGGTATTATTCAGTCACTATGTGGTTATGGTGTGGAGGTATTATTCAGTAACAGTATGGGGGTATTATTCAGTCACTATGTGGTTATGGTGTGGTGGTATTATTCAGTAACAGTATGGGGGTATTATTCAGTCACTATGTGGTTATGGTGTGGTGGTATTAGTCAGTAACAGTATGGGGGTATTATTTAGTCACTATGTGGTTATGGTGTGGAGGTATTATTCAGTAACAGTATGGGGGTATTATTCAGTAACAGTATGGTGGTATTATTCAGTCACTATGTGGTTATGGTGTGGAGGTATTATTCAGTAACAGTATGGGGGTATTATTCAGTCACTATGTGGTTATGGTGTGGTGGTATTATTCAGTAACAGTATGGGGTATTAGTCAGTCACTATGTGGTTATGGTGTGGAGGTATTATTCAGTAACAGTATGGGGGTATTATTCAGTCACTATGTGGTTATGGTGTGGTGGTATTATTCAGTAACAGTATGGGGGTATTAGTCAGTCACTATGTGGTTATGGAGTGGTGATATTATTCAGTAACAGTATGGGGGTATTATTCAGTAACAGTATGGTGGTAAAATTCAGTAACAGTATGGGGGTATTATTCAGTAACAGTATGGGGGTATTATTCAGTCACTATGTGGTTATGGTGTGGAGGTATTATTCAGTAACAGTATGGGGATATTAGTCAGTCATTATGTGGTTATGGTGTGGTGGTATTATTCAGTAACAGTATGGGGTATTAGTCAGTCACTATGTGGTTATGGTGTGGAGGTATTATTCAGTAACAGTATGGGGGTATTATTCAGTCACTATGTGGTTATGGAGTGGTGGTATTATTCAGTAACAGTATGGGGGTATTATTCAGTAACAGTATGGTGGTATTATTCAGTAACAGTATGGTGGTATTATTCAGTAACAGTATGGGGGTATTAGTCAGTCACTATGTGGTTATGGAGTGGTGGTATTATTCAGTAACAGTATGGGGGTATTATTCAGTAACAGTATGGTGGTATTATTCAGTAACAGTATGGGGGTATTATTCAGTCACTATGTGGTTATGATGTGGGGGTATTATTCAGTAACAGTATGGGGGTATTAGTCAGTCACTATGTGGTTATGATGTGGAGGTAATATTCAGTAACAGTATGGGGGTATTATTCAGTCACTATGTGGTTATGGTGTGGAGGTATTATTCAGTAACAGTATGAGGGTATTATTCAGTCACTATGTGGTTATGGTGTGGTGGTATTATTCAGTAACAGTATGGGGGTATTATTCAGTCACTGTGGTTATGGTGTGGAGGTATTATTCAGTAACAGTATGGGGGTATTAGTCAGTCACTATGTGGTTATGGTGTGGGGGTATTAGTCAGTAACAGTATGGGGGTATTAGTCAGTCACTATGTGGTTATGGTGTGGAGGTATTATTCAGTAACAGTATGGGGGTATTATTCAGTCATTATGTGGTTATTGTGTAGAGGTATTATTCAGTAACAGTATGGGGGTATTATTCAGTCCCTATGTGGTTATGGTGTGGAGGTATTATTCAGTAACAGTATGGGGGTATTATTCAGTCACTATGTGGTTATGGTGTGGGGGTATTATTCAGTAACAGTATGGGGGTATTAGTCAGTCACTATGTGGTTATCGTGTGGTGGTATTATTCAGTAACAGTATGGTGGTATTATTCAGTCACTATGTGGTTATGGTGTGGAGGTATTATTCAGTAACAGTACGGGGGTATTATTCAGTCACTATGTGGTTATGGTGTGGAGGTATTATTCAGTAACAGTATGGGGGTATTATTCAGCAACAGTATTGGGGTATTATTCAGTAACAGTATGGGGTATTATTCAGTAACAGTATGGGGTATTATTCAGGAACAGTATGGGGTATTATGCAGTCACTATGTGGTTATGGTGTGGTGGTATTATTCAGTAACAGTATGGGGGTATTATTCAGTCACTATGTGGTTATGGTGTGGAGGTATTATTCAGTAACAGTATGGGGGTATTATTCAGTCACTATTTGGTTATGGTGTGGAGGTATTATTCAGTAACAGTATGGGGGTATTAGTCAGTCACTATGTGGTTATGGTATGGAGGTATTATTCAGTAACAGTATGGGGATATTATTCAGTCACTATGTGGTTATGGTATGGAGGTATTATTCAGTAACAGTATGGTGGTATTATTCAGTAACAGTATGGGGGTATTATTCAGTCACTATGTGGTTATGGTGTGGAGGTATTATTCAGTAACAGTATGGTGGTATTATTCAGTCACTATGTGGTTATGGTGTGGAGGTATTATTCAGTAACAGTATGGGGGTATTATTCAGTAACAGTATGGGGGTATTATTCAGTCACTATTTGGTTATGGTGTGGGGGTATTAGTCAGTAACAGTATGGGGGTATTATTCAGTCACTATTTGGTTATGGTGTGGGGGTATTAGTCAGTAACAGTATGGGGGTATTATTCAGTCACTATGTGATTATGGTGTGAAGGTATTATTCAGTAACAGTATGGTGGTATTATTCAGTCACTATGTGGTTATGGTGTGGAGGTATTAGTCAGTAACAGTATGGGGGTATTATTCAGTCACTATGTGGTTATGGTGTGGAGGTATTAGTCAGTAACAGTATGGAGGTATTATTCAGTCACTATGTGGTTATGGTGTGGAGGTATTATTCAGTAACAGTATGGTGGTATTATTCAGTCACTATGTGGTTATGGTGTGGTGGTATTATTCAGTAACAGTATGGGGATATTATTCAGTCACTATGTGGTTATGGTGTGGTGGTATTATTCAGTAACAGTATGGGGGTATTATTCAGTCACTATTTGGTTATGGTGTGGGGGTATTAGTCAGTAACAGTATGGGGGTATTAGTCAGTCACTATGTGGTTATGGTGTGGAGGTATTATTCAGTAACAGTATGGGGTATTATGCAGTCACTATGTGGTTATGGTGTGGTGGTATTATTCAGTAACAGTATGGGGGTATTATTCAGTCACTATGTGGTTATGGTGTGGAGGTATTATTCAGTAACAGTATGGGGGTATTATTCAGTCACTATTTGGTTATGGTGTGGAGGTATTATTCAGTAACAGTATGGGGGTATTAGTCAGTCACTATGTGGTTATGGTATGGAGGTATTATTCAGTAACAGTATGGGGATATTATTCAGTCACTATGTGGTTATGGTATGGAGGTATTATTCAGTAACAGTATGGTGGTATTATTCAGTAACAGTATGGGGGTATTATTCAGTCACTATGTGGTTATGGTGTGGAGGTATTATTCAGTAACAGTATGGTGGTATTATTCAGTCACTATGTGGTTATGGTGTGGAGGTATTATTCAGTAACAGTATGGGGGTATTATTCAGTAACAGTATGGGGGTATTATTCAGTCACTATTTGGTTATGGTGTGGGGGTATTAGTCAGTAACAGTATGGGGGTATTATTCAGTCACTATTTGGTTATGGTGTGGGGGTATTAGTCAGTAACAGTATGGGGGTATTATTCAGTCACTATGTGATTATGGTGTGAAGGTATTATTCAGTAACAGTATGGTGGTATTATTCAGTCACTATGTGGTTATGGTGTGGAGGTATTAGTCAGTAACAGTATGGGGGTATTATTCAGTCACTATGTGGTTATGGTGTGGAGGTATTAGTCAGTAACAGTATGGAGGTATTATTCAGTCACTATGTGGTTATGGTGTGGAGGTATTATTCAGTAACAGTATGGTGGTATTATTCAGTCACTATGTGGTTATGGTGTGGTGGTATTATTCAGTAACAGTATGGGGATATTATTCAGTCACTATGTGGTTATGGTGTGGTGGTATTATTCAGTAACAGTATGGGGGTATTATTCAGTCACTATTTGGTTATGGTGTGGGGGTATTAGTCAGTAACAGTATGGGGGTATTAGTCAGTCACTATGTGGTTATGGGGTGAAGGTATTATTCAGTAACAGTATGGTGGTATTATTCAGTCACTGTGTGGTTATGGTGTGGAGGTATTAGTCAGTAACAGTATGGGGGTATTATTCAGTCACTATGTGGTTATGGTGTGGAGGTATTAGTCAGTAACAGTATGGAGGTATTATTCAGTCACTATGTGGTTATGGTGTGGAGGTATTATTCAGTAACAGTATGGTGGTATTATTCAGTCACTATGTGGTTATGGTGTGGAGGTATTAGTCAGTAACAGTATGGGGGTATTAGTCAGTCACTATGTGGTTATGGTGTGGAGGTATCATTCAGTATCAGTATGGGGGTATTAGTCAGTCACTATGTGGTTATGGTGTGGCGGTATTATTCAGTAACAGTATGGGGGTATTATTCAGTCACTATGTGGTTATGGTGTGGTGGTATTATTCAGTAACAGTATGGGGGTATTAGTCAGTCATTATGTGGTTATGGTGTGGCGGTATTATTCAGTAACAGTATGGGGGTATTATTCAGTCACTATGTGGTTATGGTGTAGAGGTATTATTCAGTAACAGTATGGGGGTATTAGTCAGTCACTATGTGGTTATGGTGTGGGGGTATTAGTCAGTAACAGTATGGGGGTATTATTCAGTCACTATGTGGTTATGGTGTGGTGGTATTATTCAGTAACATTATGGGGGTATTAGTCAGTCACTATGTGGTTATGGTGTGGAGGTATTATTCAGTAACAGTATGGGGGTATTAGTCAGTCACTATGCGGTTATGGTGTGGTGGTATTATTCAGTAACAGTATGGAGGTATTATTCAGTCACTATGTGGCTATGGTGTGGAGGTATTATGCAGTAACAGTATGGGGGTATTATTCAGTCACTATGTGGTTATGGTGTGGGGGTATTATTCAGTAACAGTATGGGGGTATTATTCAGTCACTATGTGGTTATGGTGTGGTGGTATTATTCAGTAACAGTATGGGGTATTATTCAGTCACTATGTGGTTATGGTGTGGAGGTATTATTCAGTGACAGTACGGGGGTATTATTCAGTCACTATGTGGTTATGGTGTGGAGGTATTATTCAGTAACAGTATGGGGGTATTATTCAGTAACAGTATTGGGGTATTATTCAGTAACAGTATGGGGTATTATTCAGTAACAGTATGGGGTATTATTCAGGAACAGTATGGGGTATTATTCAGTCACTATGTGGTTATGGTGTGGTGGTATTATTCAGTAACAGTATGGGGGTATTATTCAGTCACTATGTGGTTATGGTGTGGAGGTATTATTCAGTAACAGTATGGGGGTATTATTCAGTCACTATTTGGTTATGGTGTGGAGGTATTATTCAGTAACAGTATGGGGGTATTAGTCAGTCACTATGTGGTTATGGTGTGGAGGTATTATTCAGTAACAGTATGGCGGTATTATTCAGTCACTATGTGGTTATGGTGTGGTGGTATTATTCAGTAACAGTATGGGGGTATTATTCAGTCACTATGTGGTTATGGTATGGAGGTATTATTCTGTAACAGTATGGGGATATTATTCAGTCACTATGTGGTTATGGTATGGAGGTATTATTCAGTAACAGTATGGTGGTATTATTCAGTAACAGTATGGGGGTATTATTCAGTCACTATGTGGTTATGGTGTGGAGGTATTATTCAGTAACAGTATGGTGGTATTATTCAGTCACTATGTGGTTATGGTGTGGAGGTATTATTCAGTAACAGTATGGGGGTATTATTCAGTAACAGTATGGGGGTATTATTCAGTCACTATGTGGTTATGGTGTGGAGGTATTATTCAGTAACAGTATGGGGGTATTATTCAGTAACAGTATGGGGGTATTATTCAGTCACTATGTGGTTATGATGTGGTGGTATTATTCAGTAAAAGTATGAGGGTATTATTCAGTCACTATGTGGTTATGGTGTGGCGGTATTATTCAGTAACAGTATAGGGGTATTATTCAGTCACTATGTGGTTATGGTGTGGGGGTATTATTCAGTAACAGTATGGGGGTATTATTCAGTCACTATGTGGTTATGGTGTGGGGGTATTATTCTGTAACAGTATGGGGGTATTATTCAGTAAAAGTATGGGGGTATTATTCAGTCACTATGTGGTTATGGTGTAGCAGTATTATTCAGTAAGAGTATGGGGGTATTAGTCAGTCACTATGTGGTTATGGTGTGGCAGTATTATTCAGTAACAGTATGGGAGTATTATTCAGTCACTATGTGGTTATGGTGTGGAAGTATTATTCAGTAACAGTATGGGGGTATTATTCAGTCACTATGTGGTTATGGTGTGGTGGTATTATTCAGTAACAGTATGGTGGTATTATTCAGTCACTATGTGGTTATGGTGTGGGGGTATTATTCAGTAACATTATGGGAGTATTATTCAGTCACTATGTGGTTATGGTGTGGAGGTATTATTCAGTAACAGTATGGGGGTATTATTCAGTCACTATGTGGTTATGGTGTGGCGGTATTATTCAGTAACAGTATAGGGGTATTATTCAGTCACTATGTGGTTATGGTGTGGGGGTATTATTCAGTAACAGTATGGGGGTATTATTCAGTCACTATGTGGTTATGGTGTGGGGGTATAATTCAGTAACAGTATGGGGGTATTATTCAGTAACAGTATGGGGGTATTATTCAGTCACTATGTGGTTATGGTGTAGCAGTATTATTCAGTAACAGTATGGGGGTATTAGTCAGTCACTATGTGGTTATGGTGTGGCAGTATTATTCAGTAACAGTATGGGAGTATTATTCAGTCACTATGTGGTTATGGTGTGGAGGTATTATTCAGTAACAGTATGGGGGTATTATTCAGTCACTATGTGGTTATGGTGTGGTGGTATTATTCAGTAACAGTATGGTGGTATTATTCAGTCACTATGTGGTTATGGTGTGGGGGTATTATTCAGTAACATTATGGGAGTATTATTCAGTCACTATGTGGTTATGGTGTGGAGGTATTATTCAGTAACAGTATGGGGGTATTATTCAGTCACTATGTGGTTATGGTGTGGTGGTATTATTCAGTAACAATATGGGGGTATTATTCAGTCACTATGTGGTTATGGTTGTGGTGGTATTATTCAGTAACAGTATGGCGGTATTATTCAGTAACAGTATGGGGGTTTTATTCAGTCACTATGTGGTTATGGTGTGGAGGTATTATTCAGTAACAGTATGGGGGTATTATTCAGTCACTATGTGGTTATGGTGTGGTGGTATTATTCAGTAACTGCATGGGGGTATTAATCAGTCACTATGTGGTTATGGTGTGGGGGTATTATTCAGTAATATTATGGGGGTATTATTCAGTCACTATGTGGTTATGGTGTGGTGGTATTATTCAGTCACTATGTGGTTATGGTGTGGCGGTATTATTCAGTAACAATATGGGGGTATTATTCAGTCACTATGTGGTTATGGTGTAGGTGTTATTCAGTAACAGTATGGAGGTATTATTCAGTAACAGTATGGGGGTATTAGTCAGTCACTATGTGGTTATGGTGTGGTGGTATTATTCAGTAACAGTATGGGGGTATTATTCAGTAACTATGTGGTTACGGTGTGGTAGTATTATTCAGTAACAGTTTGGTGGTATTATTCAGTCACTATGTAGTTATGGTGTGAAGGTATTATTCAGTAACAGTATGGGCGTATTATTCAGTAACAGTATGGGGGTATTATTCAGTGACAATGTGGTTATGGTGTGGAGGTATTAGTCAGTAATAGTATGGGGGTATTATTCAGTCATTATGAGGTTATGGTGTGGCAGTATTATTCAGTAACAGTATGGGGGTATTATTCAGTCACTATGTGGTTATGGTGTGGTGGTATTATTCACTAACAGTATGGGTATATTACTCAGTCACTATGTGGTTATGGTGTGGTGGTATTATTCAGTAACAGTATGGGGGTATTATTCAGTCACTATGTGGTTATCGTGTGGTGGTATTATTCAGTAACAGTATTGTGGTATTATTCAGTCACTATGTGGTTATGGTGTGGTGGTATTATTCAGTAACAGTATGGTGGTATTATTCAGTCACTGTGGTTATGGAGTGGTGGTATTATTCAGTAACAGTATGGTGGTATTATTCAGTCACTATGTGGTTATGGTGTGGGGGTATTATTCAGTAACAGTATGGGGGTATTATTCAGTCACTATGTGGTTATGGTGTGGCGGTATTATTCAGTAACAATATGGGGGTATTATTCAGTCACTATGTGGTTATGATGTATCGGAATTTTTCAGTAACAGTATGGGGGTATTATTCAGTCACTATGTGGTTATGATGTATCGGTATTATTCAGTAACAGTATGGGGGTATTATTCAGTCACTATGTGGTTATGGTGTGGAGGTATTATTCAGTAACAGTATGGGGGTATTATTCAGTCACTATGTGGTTATGGTGTGGAGGTATTATTCAGTAACAGTATGGGGGTATTATTCAGTAACTATGTGGTAACGGTGTGGTAGTATTATTCAGTAACAGTTTGGTGGTATTATTCAGTCACTATGTGGTTATGGTGTGGAGGTATTATTCAGTAACAGTATGGGGGTATATTATTCAGTCACTATGTGGTTATGGTGTGGAGGTATTATTCAGTAACAGTATGGGGGTATTATTCAGTCACTATGTGGTTATGATGTAGAGGTATTATTCAGTAACAGTATGGGGGTATTATTCAGTCACTATGTGGTTATGGTGTGGTGGTATTATTCAGTAACAGTATGGGGGTATTAGTTAGTCACTATGTGGTTATGGTGTGGAGGTATTATTCAGTAACAGTATGGGGGTATTATTCAGTCACTATGTGGTTATGGTGTGGAGGTATTATTCAGTAACAGTATGGTGGTATTATTCAGTCACTATGTGGTTATGGTGTGGAGGTATTATTCAGTAACAGAATGGGGGTATTATTCAGTCACTATGTGGTTATGGTGTGGAGGTATTATTCAGTAACAGTATGGGGGTATTATTCAGTCACTATGTGGTTATGGTGTGGTGGTATTATTCAGTAACAGTATGGGGGTATTATTCAGTCACTATGTGGTTATGGTGTGGCGGTATTATTCAGTAACAGTATGGGGGTATTATTCAGTAACAATATGGGGGTATTATTCAGTCACTATGTGGTTATGGTGTAGGTGTTATTCAGTAACAGTATGGCGGTATTATTCAGTAACGTTATGGGGGTTTTATTCAGTCACTATGTGGTTATGGTGTGGAGGTATTATTCAGTAACAGTATGGTGGTATTATTCAGTCACTGTGGTTATGGTGTGGAGGTATTATTCAGTAACAGTATGGGGGTATTATTCAGTCACTATGTGGTTAAGGTGTGGAGGAATTATTCAGTAACAGTATGGTGGTATTATTCAGTCACTATGTGGTTATGGTGTGGTGGTATTATTCAGTAACAGTATGGGGGTATTATTCAGTCACTGTGGTTATGGTGTGGAGGTATTATTCAGTAACAGTATGGGGGTATTATTCAGTCACTATGTGGTTATGGTGTGGAGGAATTATTCAGTAACTCTATGGTGGTATTATTCAGTCACTATGTGGTTATGGTGTGGAGGTATTATTCAGTAACAGTATGGGGTATTATTCAGTCACTGTGGTTATGGTGTGGAGGTATTATTCAGTAACTCTATGGTGGTATTATTCAGTCACTATGTGGTTATGGTGTGGAGGTATGATTCAGTAACAGTATGGGGGTATTATTCAGTCACTATGTGGTTATGGTGTGGAGGTATTATTCAGTAACCGTATGGGGGTATTATTCAGTAACAGTATGGGGGTATTATTCAGTAACAGTATGGTGGTATTATTCAGTCACTATGTGGTTATGGTGTGGTGGTATTATTCAGTAACAGTATGGAGGTATTAGTCAGTCACTATGTGGTTATGGTGTGGGGGTATTATTCAGTAACAGTATGGTGGTATTATTCAGTCACTGTGGTTATGGTTTGGTGGTATTACTCAGTAACAGTATGGGGGTATTATTCAGTCACTGTGGTTATGGTGTGGTGGTATTATTCAGTAACAGTATGGGGGTATTATTCAGTCACTATGTGGTTATGGTGTGGAGGTATTATTCAGTAACAGTATGGTGGTATTATTCAGTCACTATGTGGTTATGGTGTGGGGGTATTATTTAGTAACAGTATGGGGGTATTATTCAGTCACTATGTGGTTATGGTGTGGGGGTATTATTCCGTAATAGTATGGGGGTATTATTCAGTCACTATGTGGTTATGGTGTGGTGGTATTATTCAGTAACAGTATGGGGGTATTATTCAGTCACTATGTGGTTATGATGTGGAGGTATTATTCAGTAACAGTATGGGGGTATTATTCAGTCACTATGTGGTTATGGTGTGGAGGTATTATTCAGTAACAGTATGGTGGTATTATTCAGTCACTATGTGGTTATGGTGTGGGGGTATTATTTAGTAACAGTATGGGGGTATTATTCAGTCACTATGTGGTTATAGTATGGGGGTATTATTCAGTCACTATGTGGTTTTGGTGTGGTGGTATTATTCAGTAACAGTATGGGGGTATTATTCAGTCACTATGTGGTTATGATGTATCGGTATTATTCAGTAACAGTATGGGGGTATTATTCAGTCACTATGTGGTTATGGTGTGGAGGTATTATTCAGTAACAGTATGGGGGTATTAGTCAGTCACTATGTGGTTATGGTGTGGCGGTATTATTCAGTAACAGTATGGGGGTATTAGTCAGTCACTATGTGGTTATGGTGTGGAGGTATTATTCAGTAATAGTATGGGGGTATTATTCAGTCACTATGTGGTTATGGTGTGGTGGTATTATTCAGTAACAGTATGGGGGTATTATTCAGTAACTATGTGGTTATGGTGTGGTAGTATTATTCAGTAACAGTTTGGTGGTATTATTCAGTCACTATGTGGTTATGGTGTGGAGGTATTAGTCAGTAATAGTATGGGGGTATTATTCAGTCACTATGTGGTTATGGTGTGGTGGTATTACTCAGTAACAGTATGGGGGTATTATTCAGTCACTATGTGGTTATGGTGTGGCGGTATTATTCAGTAACAGTATGGGGGTATTATTCAGTCACTATGTGGTTATGGTGTGGTGGTATTATTCACTAACAGTATGGGTATATTATTCAGTCACTATGTGGTTATGGTGTGGAGATATTATTCAGTAACAGTATGGGGGTATTATTCAGTAACAGTATGGGGGTATTATTCAGTCACTATGTGGTTATGGTGTGGGGGTATTATTCAGTAACAGTATGGGGGTATTATTCAGTCACTATGTGGTTATGATGTAGAGGTATTATTCAGTAACAGTATGGGGGTATTATTCAGTCACTATGTGGTTATGGTGTGGCGGTATTATTCAGTAATAGTATGGGGGTATTAGTCAGGCACTATGTGGTTATGGTGTGGAGGTATTATTCAGTAACAGTATGGGGGTATTATTCAGTCACTATGTGGTTATGGTGTGGGGGTATTATTCAGTAACAGTATGGGGGTATTATTCAGTCACTATGTGGTTATGATGTAGAGGTATTATTCAGTAACAGTATGGGGGTATTAGTCAGTCACTACGTGGTTATGGTGTGGTGGTATTATTCAGTAACAGTATGGGGGTATTAGTTAGTCACTATGTGGTTATGGTGTGGAGGTATTATTCAGTAACAGTATGGGGGTATTAGTCAGTCACTATGTGGTTATGGTACGGGGGTATTATTCAGTAACAGTATGGGGGTATTATTCAGTCACTATGTGGTTATGGTGTGGAGGTATTATTCAGTAACAGTATGGTGGTATTATTCAGTCACTATGTGGTTATGGTGTGGTGGTATTATTCAGTAACAGTATGGGGGTATTCGTCAGTCACTATGTGGTTATGGTGTGGTGGTATTATTCAGTAACAGTATGGGGTATTATTCAGTCACTATGTAGTTATGGTGTGGGGGTATTATTCAGTATCAGTATGGTGGTATTAGTCAGTCACTATGTGGTTATGGTGTGGTGGTATTATTCAGTATCAGTATGGTGGTATTATTCAGTCACTATGTGATTATGGTGTGGTGGTATTATTCAGTAACAGTATGGGGGTATTATTCAGTAACAGTATGGGGGTATTATTCAGTCACTATGTGGTTATGGTGTGGTGGTATTATTCAGTAACAGTATGGGGGTATTAGTCAGTCACTATGTGGTTATGGTGTGGAGGTATTATTCAGTAACAGTATGGGGGTATTATTCAGTCACTATGTGGTTATGGTGTAGGTATTATTCAGTATTAGTATGGGGGTATTATTCAGTCACTATGTGGTTATGGTGTGGGGGTATTATTCAGTAACATTATGGGGGTATTATTCAGTCCCTATGTGGTTATGGTGTGGAGGTATTATTCAGTAATAGTATGGAGGTATTATTCAGTCACTATGTGGTTATGGTGTGGAGGTATTATTCAGTAACAGTATGGGGGTATTCGTCAGTCACTATGTGGTTATGGTGTGGTGGTATTATTCAGTAACAGTATGGTGGTATTATTCAGTCACTATGTGGTTATGGTGTGGAGGTATTATTCAGTAACAGTATGGGGGTATTAGTCAGTCACTATGTGGTTATGGTGTGGAGGTATTATTCAGTAACAATATGGGGGTATTAGTCAGTCACTATGTGGTTATGGTGTGGAGGTATTATTCAGTAACAATATGGGGGTATTATTCAGTCACTATGTGGTTATGGTGTGGTGTTATTATTCAGTAACAGTTTGGTGGTATTATTCAGTCACTATGTGGTTATGGTGTGGTGGTATTATTCAGTAACAGTATGGGGGTATTATTCAGTAACAGTATGGGGGTATTATTCAGTCACTATGTGGTTATGGTGTGGAGGTATTATTCAGTAACAGTATGGGGGTATTATTCAGTCATTATTTGGTTATGGTGTGGAGGTATTATTCAGTATTAGTATGGGGGTATTATTCAGTCACTATGTGGTTATGGTGTGGGGGTATTATTCAGTAACATTATGGGGGTATTATTCAGTCACTATGTGGTTATGATGTGGTGGTATTATTCAGTAACAGTATGCAATGGCGGATTATAATGTGGGCGTTTCGGGCGGTCGCCCGGGGCCCGAGGCTGCCAGGGGGCCCATCGGGGCCCGAGGCTGCCCGGGGGCCCATCGGGGCCCGAGGCTGCCAGGGGGCTCATTGCGGCCCGAACCGCACACAAACTTAAAAAACTATGCAGCGCTACCGCGCTGCCTGCTTCCGACTGAATCTGCATCCGCAGGACGCAGATTCAGTTGGGTTGAATGCTGGAGCCTCGCTCCAGCATTCACTCTGCCGTGAGCGGCTCGGTGCAGGCAGGCGCGATGTAGTGACGTCATCGCGCCTGTCTGCACGGAGTCACTCACAGCACAGCACAGTGCAGAGGAGGAGAAGCATCGCATCCCCCACCGTCGTGGGAACCGGAATAGGTAAGCAATTATGTTTTCTTTTTTTATTAGGTACGTACATATGGGGCATTATGCTGTGTCAGCTATGGGGCATTATACTGTGTCACCTCTATGGGGCATTATGCTGTGTCAGCTATGGGGCATTATACTGTGTCACCTCTATGGGGCATTATACTGTGTCAGCTATGGGGCATTATACTGTGTCAGCTATGGGGCATTATACTGTGTCAGCTATGGGGCATTATACTGTGTCAGCTATGGGGCATTATACTGTGTCAGCTATGGGGCATTATACTGTGTCAGCTATGGGGCATTATGCTGTGTCAGCTATGGGGCATTATACTGTGTCACCTCTATGGGGCATTATACTGTGTCAGCTATGGGGCATTATACTGTGTCACCTCTATGGGGCATTATGCTGTGTCAGCTATGGGGCATTATACTGTGTCAGCTATGGGGCATTATGCTGTGTCAGCTATGGGGCATTATACTGTGTCAGCTATGGGGCATTATACTGTGTCAGCTATGGGGCATTATACTGTGTCAGCTATGGGGCATTATGCTGTGTCAGCTATGGGGCATTATACTGTGTCAGCTATGGGGCATTATACTGTGTCAGCTATGGGGCATTATACTGTGTCAGCTATGGGGCATTATGCTGTGTCAGCTATGGGGCATTATACTGTGTCAGCTATGGGGCATTATACTGTGTCAGCTATGGGGCATTATACTGTGTCAGCTATGGGGCATTATACTGTGTCAGCTATGGGGCATTATACTGTGTCAGCTATGGGGCATTATGCTGTGTCAGCTATGGGGCATTATGCTGTGTCAGCTATGGGGCATTATACTGTGTTGCGGCTATGGAGGCATTATAATGTGTAGCAGCTATGGGGGCAATATAATGTGTCACAGCTATGGGGGCAATATAATGTGTCACAGCTATGGGGGCATTATACTGTGTCGCAGCTATGGGGGCATTATACTGTGTCAGCTATGGGGCATTATACTGTGTTGCAGTTATGGGGGCATTATACTGTGTCACATCTATGGGGCATTATACTGTGGGGGCAGCTATGGGTGGCAATATACTGTGTCTCAGCTATGGGGCATTATACTGTGTTGCAGTTATGGGGGCATTATACTGTGTCACATCTATGGGGCATTATACTGTGTCACATCTATGGGGCATTATACTGTGGGGGCAGCTATGGGTGGCAATATACTGTGGGGGCAGCTATGGGGGACATTATACTGAGCAATAACAAGAGCTGCAGGTCCAAGGGGGGAGACGCTGTGTAGCACAATATACAAGGGGGGATTGTTGTATAGCACTATATAGAAGGGAGCGCTGTGTATCACTATATCTAAGGGGGATTTCTGTGTAGCACTATATACAAGAGGGGGAGGGCTATGTGACGCTATTTACAGAAGGGGAGGACTGTGTAGCGCTATTTACAGGGGGCTGTGTGTGGTGCTATCTACAGTGTTTGGCACAATTATATTCAGGGGCGCAGTCTATGGTGCTATAATATTTAGGGGCACAGTGTTTGTACTATTTTATTCAGGGGCGCAGTGTTTGGTGCTATTATATTTAGGGGCACAGTATGTGGCACCATGATAATATTATCTTTGTTTATAGGTGTGGAAATGTTGGAAAAGTGAGGAGCCAAAGACATCTGAGTGGCAAATTCTGCAGAAATGGGTCATGGCCGGGAAAAGTCGTCATGAAGTCTGGACTGGATGGAGAAGAGGAAAAAAACTACGTCGTCACCTGTGAGTCACTAGATTTATAGAGAATCTGTCATCTCTACTGACATGTTTATTATAGGAAATCCTTGTATTTCACAAAAAGTCTTTCTGCAGTCCAGGACTGATAGACAATTCCCCTTGTCAGGAGGATGTGTCCCTGCACAGTGTGATACTGTCAGTATGTAGGGACACCGCGCTGTGACAAGGGGAATCGTAACACTGTTAATGCTTGCCCCAAAAAGTAGTGTTAAAAATAGTTACGGTGCGGCAGGGCGGCGGTGAGGAAGGGGGGCCCAAGTTTGGGTAACAGCCCAGGGCCCATGGTCTACTTAATCCGCCACTGACAGTATGGGGGTATTAGTCAGTCACTATGTGGTTATGTTGGAGGTATTATTCAGTAACAGTACGGGGGTATTATTCAGTCACTATGTGGTTATGGTGTGGAGGTATTATTCAGTAACAGTATGGTGGTATGTCAGTCAGTATGTGGTTATGGTGTGGAGGTATTATTCAGTAACAGTATGGCGGTATTATTCAGTCACTATGTGGTTATGGTGTGGTGGTATTATTCAGTAACAGTATGGGGGTATTATTCAGTCACTATGTGGTTATGGTGTGGAGGTATTATTCAGTAACAGTATGGGGGTATTATTCAGTCACTATGTGGTTATGGTGTGGTGGTATTATTCAGTAACAGTATGGTGGTATTATTTAGTCACTATGTGGTTATGGTGTGGTGGTATTATTCAGTAACAGTATGGGGGTATTATTCAGTCACTATGTGGTTATGGTGTGGAGGTATTATTCAGTAATAGTATGGGGGTATTATTCAGTCACTATGTGGTTATGGTGTGGAGGTATTATTCAGTAACAGTATGGGGGTATTATTCAGTCACTATGTGGTTATGGTGTGGAGGTATTATTCAGTAACTGTATGGGGTATTATTCAGTCACTATGTGGTTTTGGTGTGTGGGTATTATTCAGTAACATTATGGGGGTATTATTCAGTCACTATGTGGTTATGGTGTGGCGGTATTATTCAGTAACAGTATGGGGGTATTATTCAGTCACTATGTGGTTATGGTGTGGTGGTATTATTCAGTAACAGTATGGGGGTATTATTCAGTCACTATGTGGTTATGGTGTGGGGGTATTATTCAGTAATAGTATGGGGGTATTATTCAGTCACTGTGGTTATGGTGTGGAGGTATTATTCAGTAACAGTATGGGGGTATTATTCAGTAACAGTATCGGGGTATTTTTCAGTCACTATGTGGTTATGGTGTGGAGGTATTAGTCAGTAACAGTATGGGGGTATTATTCAGTCACTATGTGGTTATGGTGTGGTGGTATTATTCAGTAACAGTATGGGGGTATTATTCAGTCACTATGTGGTTATGGTGTGGTGGTATTATTCAGTAACAGTATGGGGTTATTATTCAGTCACTGTGTGGTTATGGTGTGGAGGTATTATTCAGTAACAGTATGGGATATTATTCAGTCACTATGTGGTTATGGTGTGGTGGTATTATTCAGTAACAGTATGGGGGTATTATTCAGTCACTATGTGGTTATTGTGTGGAGGAATTATTCAGTAACAGTATGGGGGTATTATTCAGTCACTATGTGTTTATGATGTGGAGGTAATATTCAGTAACAGTATGGGGGTATTATTCAGTCACTATGTGGTTATGGTGTGGAGGTATTATTCAGTAACAGCATGGGGGTATTAGTCAGTCACTATGTTGTTATGGTGTGGTGGTATTATTCAGTCACTATGTGGTTATGGTGTGGCGGTATTATTCAGTCACTATGTGGTTATGGTGTGGAGGTATTATTCAGTAACAGTATGGGGGTATTATTCAGTCACTATGTGGTTATGGTGTGGAGGTATTATTCAGTAACAGCATGGGGGTATTAGTCAGTCACTATGTTGTTATGGTGTGGTGGTATTAGTCAGTAACAGTATGGAGGTATTATTCAGTAACAGTATGGGGGTATTAGTCAGTCACTATGTGGTTATGTTGGAGGTATTATTCAGTAACAGTATGGGGGTATTATTCAGTCACTATGTGGTTATGGTGTGGTGGTATTATTCAGTAACAGTATGGGGGTATTATTCAGTCACTATGTGGTTATGGTGTGGAGGTATTATTCAGTAACAGTATGGGGGTATTATTCAGTCACTATGTGGTTATGGTGTGGAGGTATTATTCAGTAACAGTATGGTGGTATGTCAGTCAGTATGTGGTTATGGTGTGGAGGTATTATTCAGTAACAGTATGGGGGTATTATTCAGTCACTATGTGGTTATGGTGTGGAGGTATTATTCAGTAACAGTATAGCGGTATTATTCAGTCACTATGTGGTTATGGTGTGTGGGTATTATTCAGTAACATTATGGAGGTATTATTCAGTAACAGTATGGTGGTATTATTCAGTCACTATGTGATTATGGTGTGGAGGTATTATTCAGTAACAGTATGGGGGTATTATTCAGTCACTATGTGATTATGGTGTGGAGGTATTATTCAGTAACAGTATGGGGGTATTATTCAGTCACTATGTGGTTATGGTGTGGAGGTATTATTCAGTAACAGTATGGGCGTATTATTCAGTCACTATGTGGTTATGGTGTGGCGGTATTAGTCAGTAACAGTATGGGGGTATTATTCAGTCACTATGTGGTTATGGTGTGGCAGTGTTATTCAGTAACAGTATGGGGGTATTATTCAGTCACTATGTGGTTATGGTGTGGGGGTATTATTCAGTAACAGTATAGGGGTATTATTCAGTCACTATGTGGTTATGGTGTGGCAGTGTTATTCAGTAACAGTATGGGGGTATTATTCAGTCACTATGTGGTTATGGTGTGGTGGTATTATTCAGTAACAGTATGGGGGTATTATTCAATCACTATGTGGTTATGGTGTGGAGGTATTATTCAGTAACAGTATGGGGGTATTAGTCAGTCACTATGTTGTTATGGTGTGGTGGTATTAGTCAGTAACAGTATGGAGGTATTATTCAGTCACTATGTGGTTATGATGTGGGGGTATTATTCAGTAACAGTATGGGGGTATTAATCAGTCACTATGTGGTTATGGTGTGGGGGTATTATTCAGTAACAGTATGGGGGTATTAGTCAGTCACTATGTGGTTATGGTGTGGAGGTATTATTCAGTAATAGTATGGTGGTATTATTCAGTCACTATGTGGTTATGGTGTGGTGGTATTATTCAGTAACAGTATGGGGGTATTATTCAGTCACTATGTGGTTATGGTGTGGAGGTATTATTCAGTAACAGTATGGGGGTATTATTCAGTCACTATGTGGTTATGGTGTGGTGGTATTATTCAGTAACATTATGGGGGTATTAGTCAGTCACTATGTGGTTATGTTGGAGGTATTATTCAGTAACAGTATGGGGGTATTAGTCAGTCACTATGTTGTTATGGTGTGGTGGTATTAGTCAGTAACAGTATGGAGGTATTATTCAGTCACTATGTGGTTATGATGTGGGGGTATTATTCAGTAACAGTATGGGGGTATTATTCAGTCACTATGTGGTTATGTTGGAGGTATTATTCAGTAACAGTATGGGGGTATTATTCAGTCACTATGTGGTTATGGTGTGGAGGTATTAGTCAGTAACAGTATGGGGGTATTATTCAGTCACTATGTGGTTATGGTGTAGAGGTATTATTCAGTAACAGTATGGGGGTATTATTCAGTCACTATGTGGTTATGGTGTGGAGGTATTAGTCAGTAACAGTATGGGGGTATTATTCAGTCACTATGTGGTTATGTTGGAGGTATTATTCAGTAACAGTATGGGGGTATTATTAAGTCACTATGTGGTTATGGTGTGGGGGTATTATTCAGTAACAGTATGGGGGTATTATTCAGTCACTATGTGGTTATGGTGTGGAGGTATTATCAGTAACAGTATGGGGGTATTAGTCAGTAACTATGTGGTTATGGTGTGGAGGTATTATTCAGTAACAGTATGGTGGTATTATTCAGTCACTATGTGGTTATGGTGTGGAGGTATTATTCAGTAACAGTATGGGGGTATTATTCAGTCACTATGTGGTTATGGTGTGGTGGTATTAGTCAGTAACAGTATGGGGGTATTATTCAGTAACATTATGGGGGTATTAGTCAGTCACTATGTGGTTATGTTGGAGGTATTATTCAGTAACAGTATGGGGGTATTCGTCAGTCACTATGTGGTTATGGTGTGGTGGTATTATTCAGTAACAGTATGGGGGTATTAGTCAGTCACTATGTGGTTATGGTGTGGGGGTATTATTCAGTAACAGTATGGTGGTATTAGTCAGTCACTATGTGGTTATGGTGTGGCGGTATTATTCAGTAATAGTATTGGTGTATTATTCAGTCACTAT
This sequence comes from Rhinoderma darwinii, assembly GCF_050947455.1. Taxonomy (NCBI): domain Eukaryota; kingdom Metazoa; phylum Chordata; class Amphibia; order Anura; family Rhinodermatidae; genus Rhinoderma; species Rhinoderma darwinii. The sequence goes on from NW_027461776.1 coordinate 1,845,211, forward strand.
GTGGTTATGGTGTGGAGGTATTATTCAGTAATAGTATTGGGGTATTATTCAGTCACTATGTGGTTATGGTGTGGTGGTATTATTCAGTAACAGTATGGGGGTATTATTCAGTCACTATGTGGTTATGGTGTGGAGGTATTATTCAGTAACAGTATGGGGGTATTATTCAGTCACTATGTGGTTATGGTGTGGAGGTATTATTCAGTAACAGTATGGAGGTATTATTCAGTAACAGTATGGGGGTATTATTCAGTCATTATGTGGTTATGGTGTGGTGGTATTAGTCAGTAACAGTATGGGGGTATTATTCAGTCACTATGTGGTTATGGTGTGGTGGTATTATTCAGTAACAGTATGGGGTATTATTTAGTCACTATGTGGTTATGGTGTGGTGGTATTATTCAGTAACAGTATGGGGGTATTATTCAGTCACTATGTGGTTATGGTGTGGAGGTATTATTCAGTAATAGTATGGGGGTATTATTCAGTCACTATGTGGTTATGGTGTGGAGGTATTATTCAGTAACAGTATGGTGGTATTATTCAGTCACTATGTGGTTATGGTGTGGTGGTATTATTCAGTAACAGTATGGGGGTATTATTCAGTCACTATGTGGTTATGGTGTGGCGGTATTATTCAGTAACAGTATGGGTTTATTATTTACTCACTATGTGGTTATGGTGTGGAGGTATTATTCAGTAACAGTATGGGGGTATTATTCAGTCACTGTGGTTATGGTGTGGTGGTATTATTCAGTAACAGTATGGGAGTGTTATTCAGTCGCTATGTGGTTATGGTGTGGCGGTATTATTCAGTAACAGTATGGGGGTATTATTCAGTCACTATGTGGTTATGGTGTGGAGGTATTATTCAGTAACAGGATGGCGGTATTATTCAGTCACTATGTGGTTATGGTGTGGAGGTATTATTCAGTTACTATGTGGTTATGGTGTGGTGGTATTATTCAGTCACTATTTGGTTATGGTGTGGAGGTATTATTCAGTAACAGTATGGGGGTATTATTCAGTCACTATGTGGTTATGGTGTGGAGGTATTAGTCAGTAACAGTATGGGGGTATTAGTCAGTCACTATGTGGTTATGGTGTGGAGGTATTATTCAGTAACAGTATGGGGGTATTATTCAGTCACTATGTGGTTATGGTGTGAAGGTATTATTCAGTAACAGTATGGGGGTTTTATTCAGTCACTATGTGGTTATGGTGTGGTGGTATTATTCAGTAACAGTATGGTGGTATTATTCAGTCACTATGTGGTTATGTTGGAGGTATTATTCAGTAACAGTATGGGGGTATTATTCAGTCACTATGTGGTTATGGTGTGGGGGTATTATTCAGTAACAGTATGGGGGTATTATTCAGTCACTATGTGGTTATGGTGTGGAGGTATTATCAGTAACAGTATGGGGGTATTAGTCAGTAACTATGTGGTTATGGTGTGGAGGTATTATTCAGTAACAGTATGGTGGTATTATTCAGTCACTATGTGGTTATGGTGTGGAGGTATTATTCAGTAACAGTATGGGGGTATTATTCAGTCACTATGTGGTTATGGTGTGGTGGTATTAGTCAGTAACAGTATGGGGGTATTATTCAGTCACTATGTGGTTATGGTGTGGTGGTATTAGTCAGTAACAGTATGGGGGTATTATTCAGTAACATTATGGGGGTATTAGTCAGTCACTATGTGGTTATGTTGGAGGTATTATTCAGTAACAGTATGGGGGTATTCGTCAGTCACTATGTGGTTATGGTGTGGTGGTATTATTCAGTAACAGTATGGGGGTATTAGTCAGTCACTATGTGGTTATGGTGTGGGGGTATTATTCAGTAACAGTATGGTGGTATTAGTCAGTCACTATGTGGTTATGGTGTGGCGGTATTATTCAGTAATAGTATTGGTGTATTATTCAGTCACTATGTGGTTATGGTGTGGAGGTATTATTCAGTAATAGTATTGGGGTATTATTCAGTCACTATGTGGTTATGGTGTGGTGGTATTATTCAGTAACAGTATGGGGGTATTATTCAGTCACTATGTGGTTATGGTGTGGAGGTATTATTCAGTAACAGTATGGGGGTATTATTCAGTCACTATGTGGTTATGGTGTGGAGGTATTATTCAGTAACAGTATGGGGGTATTATTCAGTCATTATGTGGTTATGGTGTGGTGGTATTAGTCAGTAACAGTATGGGGGTATTATTCAGTCACTATGTGGTTATGGTGTGGTGGTATTATTCAGTAACAGTATGGGGTATTATTTAGTCACTATGTGGTTATGGTGTGGTGGTATTATTCAGTAACAGTATGGGGGTATTATTCAGTCACTATGTGGTTATGGTGTGGAGGTATTATTCAGTAATAGTATGGGGGTATTATTCAGTCACTATGTGGTTATGGTGTGGAGGTATTATTCAGTAACAGTATGGTGGTATTATTCAGTCACTATGTGGTTATGGTGTGGTGTTATTATTCAGTAACAGTATCTTCGTATTTTTCAGTCACTATGTGGTTATGATGTGGAGGTATTATTCAGTAACAGTATGGGGGTATTATTCAGTCACTATGTGGTTATGGTGTGGTGGTATTATTCAGTAACAGTATGGGGGTATTATTCAGTCACTATGTGGTTATGGTGTGGCGGTATTATTCAGTAACAGTATGGGGGTATTATTCAGTCACTATGTGGTTATAGTTTGGTGGTATTATTCAGTCACTATGTGGTTATGGTGTGGAGGTATTATTCAGTAACAGTATGGGGGTATTACTCAGTCACTATGTGGTTATGGTGTGGTGGTATTATTCAGTAACAGTATGGGGGTATTAGTCAGTCACTATGTGGTTATGGTGTGGAGGTATTATTCAGTAACAGTATGGTGGTATTATTCAGTCACTATGTAGTTATGGTGTGGTGGTATTAGTCAGTAACAGTATGGGGGTATTATTCAGTCACTATGTGGTTATGGTGTGGTGGTATTAGTCAGTAACAGTATGGGGGTATTATTCAGTCACTATGTGGTTATGGTGTGGTGGTATTATTCAGTAACAGTATGGGGTATTATTTAGTCACTATGTGGTTATGGTGTGGTGGTATTATTCAGTAACAGTATGGGGGTATTATTCAGTCACTATGTGGTTATGGTGTGGCGGTATTATTCAGTAACAGTATGGGTTTATTATTTACTCACTATGTGGTTATGGTGTGGAGGTATTATTCAGTAACAGTATGGGGGTATTATTCAGTCACTGTGGTTATGGTGTGGTGGTATTATTCAGTAACAGTATGGGAGTGTTATTCAGTCGCTATGTGGTTATGGTGTGGCGGTATTATTCAGTAACAGTATGGGGGTATTATTCAGTCACTATGTGGTTATGGTGTGGAGGTATTATTCAGTAACAGGATGGCGGTATTATTCAGTCACTATGTGGTTATGGTGTGGAGGTATTATTCAGTTACTATGTGGTTATGGTGTGGTGGTATTAGTCAGTCACTATGTGGTTATGGTGTGGAGGTATTATTCAGTTACTATGTGGTTATGGTGTGGTGGTATTATTCAGTCACTATTTGGTTATGGTGTGGAGGTATTATTCAGTAACAGTATGGGGGTATTATTCAGTCACTATGTGGTTATGGTGTGGAGGTATTATTCAGTAACAGTATGGGGGTATTATTCAGTCACTATGTGGTTATGGTGTGAAGGTATTATTCAGTAACAGTATGGGGGTTTTATTCAGTCACTATGTGGTTATGGTGTGGTGGTATTATTCAGTAACAGTATGGTGGTATTATTCAGTCACTATGTGGTTATGTTGGAGGTATTATTCAGTAACAGTATGGGGGTATTATTCAGTCACTATGTGGTTATGGTGTGGGGGTATTATTCAGTAACAGTATGGGGGTATTATTAAGTCACTATGTTGTTATGGTGTGGAGGTATTATCAGTAACAGTATGGGGGTATTAGTCAGTCACTATGTGGTTATGGTGTGGAGGTATTATTCAGTAATAGTATGGTGGTATTATTTAGTCACTATGTGGTTATGGTGTGGTGGTATTATTCAGTAACAGTATGGGGGTATTATTCAGTCACTATGTGGTTATGGTGTGGAGGTATTATTCAGTAACAGTATGGGGGTATTATTCAGTCACTATGTGGTTATGGTGTGGTGGTATTATTCAGTAACATTATGGGGGTATTAGTCAGTCACTAAGTGGATATGTTGGAGGTATTATTCAGTAACAGTATGGGGGTATTAGTCAGTCACTATGTTGTTATGGTGTGGTGGTATTAGTCAGTAACAGTATGGAGGTATTATTCAGTCACTATGTGGTTATGATGTGGGGGTATTATTCAGTAACAGTATGGGGGTATTATTCAGTCACTAAGTGGTTATGGTGTGGAGGTATTATTCAGTAACAGTATGGGGGTATTATTCAGTCACTATGTGGTTATGGTGTGGAGGTATTATTCAGTAACAGTATGGGGGCATTATTCAGTCACTATGTGGTTATGGTGTGGAGGTATTAGTCAGTAACAGTATGGGGGTATTATTCAGTCACTATGTGGTTATGTTGGAGGTATTATTCAGTAACAGTATGGGGGTATTATTCAGTCACTATGTGGTTATGGTGTGGTGGTATTATTCAGTAACAGTATGGGGGTATTATTCAGTCACTATGTGGTTATGGTGTGGAGGTATTATTCAGTAACAGTATGGGGGTATTATTCAGTCACTATGTGGTTATGGTGTGGTGGTATTAGTCAGTAACAGTATGGGGGTATTATTGAGTAACATTATGGGGTTATTAGTCAGTCACTATGTAGTTATGTTGGAGGTATTATTCAGTAACAGTATGGGGGTATTCGTCAGTCACTATGTGGTTATGGTGTGGTGGTATTATTCAGTAACAGTATGGGGGTATTAGTCAGTCACTATGTGGTTATGTTGGAGGTATTATTCAGTAACAGTATGGGGGTATTCGTCAGTCACTATGTGGTTATGGTGTGGTAGTATTATTCAGTAACATTATGGGGTTATTAGTCAGTCACTATGTGGTTATGTTGGAGGTATTATTCAGTAACAGTATGGGGGTATTCATCAGTCACTATGTGGTTATGGTGTGGTGGTATTATTCAGTAACAGTATGGGGGTATTAGTCAGTCACTATGTGGTTATGGTGTGGTGATATTATTCAGTAACAGTATGGTGGTATTAGTCAGTCAGTATGTGGTTATGGTGTGGTGATATTATTCAGTAACAGTATGGGGGTATTATTCAGTCCCTATGTGGTTATGGTGTGGAGGTATTATTCAGTAACAGTATGGGGGTATTATTCAGTCACTATGTGGTTATGGTGTGGTGGTATTAGTCAGTAACAGTATGGTGGTATTATTCAGTCACTATGTAGTTATGGTGTGGTGGTATTATTCAGTAACAGTATGGGGGTATTATTCAGTCACTATGTAGTTATGGTGTGGAGGTATTATTCAGTAACAGTATGGAGGTATTATTCAGTCACTATGTGGTTATGGTGTAGAGGTATTATTCAGTAACAGTATGGGGGTATTATTCAGTCACTATGTGGTTATGGTGTGGAGGTATTAGTCAGTAACAGTATGGGGGTATTATTCAGTCACTATGTGGTTATGGTGTGGTGGTATTAGTCAGTAACAGTATGGGGGTATTATTCAGTAACATTATGGGGGTATTAGTCAGTCACTATGTGGTTATGTTGGAGGTATTATTCAGTAACAGTATGGGGGTATTAGTCAGTCACTATGTGGTTATGGTGTGGGGGTATTATTCAGTAACAGTATGGTGGTATTAGTCATTCACTATGTGGTTATGGTGTGGCGATATTATTCAGTAACAGTATGGGGGTATTATTCAGTCACTATGTGGTTATGGTGTGGTGGTATTATTCAGTAACAGTATGGGGTATTAGTCAGTCACTATGTGGTTATGGTGTGGAGGTATTATTCAGTAACAGTATGGGGATATTATTCAGTCACTATGTGGTTATGTTGTGGATGTATTATTCTGTAACAGTATGGGGGTATTACTCAGTCACTATGTGGTTATGGTGTGGTGGTATTATTCAGTAACATTATGGGGGTATTATTCAGTCACTATGTGGTTATGGTGTGGTGGTATTATTCAGTAACAGTATGGGGGTATTATTCAGTCACTATGTGGTTATGGTGTGGTGGTATTATTCAGTAACAGTATGGGGGTATTATTCAGTCACTATGTGGTTATGGTGTGGTGGTATTATTCAGTAACAGTATGGGGGTATTATTCAGTCACTATGTGGCTATGGTGTGGAGGTATTATTCAGTATTAGTATGGGGGTATTATTCAGTAACTATGTGGTTATGGTGTGGAGGTATTCAGTAACAGTATGGGGGTATTATTCCGTAACAGTATGGAGGTATTAGTCAGTCACTATGTGGTTATGGTGTGGAGGTATTATTCAGTAACAGTATGGGGGTATTATTCAGTAACAGTATAGGGGTATTATTCAGTCACTATGTGGTTATGGTGTGGTGGTATTCAGTAACAGTATGGGGGTATTATTCAGTCACTATGTGGTTATGGTGTGGCGGTATTAGTCAGTAACAGTATGGAGGTATTATTCAGTCACTATGTGGTTATGATATGGCGGTATTATTCAGTAACAGTATGGGGGTATTATTCAGTCACTATGTGGTTATGGTGTGGAGGTATTATTCAGTAACAGTATGGGGGTATTATTCAGTCACTATGTGGTTATGGTGTGGAGGTATTATTCAGTAACAGTATGGGGGTATTATTCAGTCACTATGTGGTTATGGTGTGGAGGTATTAGTCAGTAACAGTATGGGGGTATTATTCAGTCACTATGTGGTTATGTTGGAGGTATTATTCAGTAACAGTATGGGGGTATTATTCAGTCACTATGTGGTTATGGTGTGGTAGTATTATTCAGTAACAGTATGGGGGTATTATTCAGTCACTATGTGGTTATGGTGTGGAGGTATTATTCAGTAACAGTATGGGGGTATTATTGAGTAACATTATGGGGTTATTAGTCAGTCACTATGTGGTTATGTTGGAGGTATTATTCAGTAACAGTATGGGGGTATTCGTCAGTCACTATGTGGTTATGGTGTGGTGGTATTATTAGGTAACAGTATGGGGGTATTAGTCAGTCACTATGTGGTTATGTTGGAGGTATTATTCAGTAACAGTATGGGGGTATTCGTCAGTCACTATGTGGTTATGGTGTGGTAGTATTATTCAGTAACATTATGGGGTTATTAGTCAGTCACTATGTGGTTATGTTGGAGGTATTATTCAGTAACAGTATGGGGGTATTCGTCAGTCACTATGTGGTTATGGTGTGGTGGTATTATTAGGTAACAGTATGGGGGTATTAGTCAGTCACTATGTGGTTATGTTGGAGGTATTATTCAGTAACAGTATGGGGGTATTCGTCAGTCACTATGTGGTTATGGTGTGGTAGTATTATTCAGTAACATTATGGGGTTATTAGTCAGTCACTATGTGGTTATGTTGGAGGTATTATTCAGTAACAGTATGGGGGTATTCGTCAGTCACTATGTGGTTATGGTGTGGTGGTATTATTCAGTAACAGTATGGGGGTATTAGTCAGTCACTATGTGGTTATGGTGTGGTGATATTATTCAGTAACAGTATGGTGGTATTAGTCAGTCAGTATGTGGTTATGGTGTGGTGATATTATTCAGTAACAGTATGGGGGTATTATTCAGTCCCTATGTGGTTATGGTGTGGAGGTATTATTCAGTAACAGTATGGTGGTATTATTCAGTCACTATGTAGTTATGGTGTGGTGGTATTATTCAGTAACAGTATGGGGGTATTAGTCAGTCACTATGTAGTTATGGTGTGGAGGTATTATTCAGTAACAGTATGGAGGTATTATTCAGTCACTATGTGGTTATGGTGTAGAGGTATTATTCAGTAACAGTATGGGGGTATTATTCAGTCACTATGTGGTTATGGTGTGGAGGTATTAGTCAGTAACAGTATGGGGGTATTATTCAGTCACTATGTGGTTATGGTGTGGTGGTATTAGTCAGTAACAGTATGGGGGTATTATTCAGTAACATTATGGGGGTATTAGTCAGTCACTATTTGGTTATGTTGGAGGTATTATTCAGTAACAGTATGGGGGTATTAGTCAGTTACTATGTGGTTATGGTGTGGGGGTATTATTCAGTAACAGTATGGGGGTATTATTCAGTAACAGTATGGCGATATTACTCAGTCACTATGTGGTTATGGGTGGTGGTATTATTCAGTAACATTATGGGTGTATTATTCAGTCACTATGTGGTTATGGTGTGGTGGTATTATTCAGTAACAGTATGGGGGTATTATTCAGTCACTATGTGGTTATGGTGTGGTGGTATTATTCAGTAACAGTATGGGGGTATTATTCAGTCACTATGTGGTTATGGTGTGGAGGTATTATTCAGTAACAGTATGGCGGTATTACTCAGTCACTATGTGGTTATGGTGTGGTGGTATTAGTCAGTAACAGTATGGAGGTATTATTCAGTCACTATGTGGTTATGGTGTGGTGGTATTATTCAGTAACAGTATGGGGGTATTATTCAGTCACTATGTGGTTATGGTGTGGAGGTATTATTCAGTATTAGTATGGGGGTATTATTCAGTAACTATGTGGTTATGGTGTGGAGGTATTATTCAGTAACAGTATAGGGGTATTATTCAGTCACTATGTGGTTATGGTGTGGTGGTATTCAGTAACAGTATGGGGGTATTATTCAGTCACTATGTGGTTATGGTGTGGCGGTATTAGTCAGTAACAGTATGGAGGTATTATTCAGTCACTATGTGGTTATGATATGGCGGTATTATTCAGTAACAGTATGGGTTTATTATTTAGGTCACTATGTGGTTATGGTGTGGAGGTATTATTCAGTAACAGTATGGGGGTATTATTCAGTCATTATGTGGTTATGGTGTGGTGGTATTATTCAGTAACAGTATGGGGGTATTAGTCAGTCACTATGTGGTTATGGTGTGGTGATATTATTCAGTAACAGTATGGTGGTATTAGTCAGTCAGTATGTGGTTATGGTGTGGTGATATTATTCAGTAACAGTATGGGGGTATTATTCAGTCCCTATGTGGTTATGGTGTGGAGGTATTATTCAGTAACAGTATGGGGGTATTATTCAGTCACTATGTGGTTATGGTGTGGAGGTATTATTCAGTAACAGTATGGGGGTATTATTCAGTCACTATGTGGTTATGGTGTGGTGGTATTAGTCAGTAACAGTATGGTGGTATTATTCAGTCACTATGTAGTTATGGTGTGGTGGTATTATTCAGTAACAGTATGGGGGTATTATTCAGTCACTATGTAGTTATGGTGTGGAGGTATTATTCAGTAACAGTATGGAGGTATTATTCAGTCACTATGTGGTTATGGTGTAGAGGTATTATTCAGTAACAGTATGGGGGTATTATTCAGTCACTATGTGGTTATGGTGTGGAGGTATTAGTCAGTAACAGTATGGGGGTATTATTCAGTCACTATGTGGTTATTGTGTGGTGGTATTAGTCAGAAACATTATGGGGGTATTACTCAGTCACTATGTGGTTATGTTGGAGGTATTATTCAGTAACAGTATGGGGGTATTAGTCTGTCACTATGTGGTTATGATGTGGTGGTATTATTCAGTAACAGTATGGGGGTATTAGTCAGTCACTATGTGGTTATGGTGTGGGGGTATTATTCAGTAACAGTATGGTGGTATTAGTCAGTCACTATGTGGTTATGGTGTGGCGATATTATTCAGTAACAGTATGGGGGTATTATTCAGTCACTATGTGGTTATGGTGTGGTGGTATTATTCAGTAACAGTATGGGGGTATTAGTCAGTCACTATGTGGTTATGGTGTGGGAGGTATTATTCAGTAACAGTATGGGGATATTATTCAGTCACTATGTGGTTATGTTGTGGATGTATTATTCTGTAACAGTATGGGGGTATTACTCAGTCACTATGTGGTTATGGTGTGGTGGTATTATTCAGTAACATTATGGGGGTATTATTCAGTCACTATGTGGTTATGGTGTGGTGGTATTATTCAGTAACAGTATGGGGGTATTATTCAGTCACTATGTGGTTATGGTGTGGTGGTATTATTCAGTAACAGTATGGGGGTATTATTCAGTCACTATGTGGTTATGGTGTGGTGGTATTATTCAGTAACAGTATGGGGGTATTATTCAGTCACTATGTGGTTATGGTGTGGAGGTATTATTCAGTAACAGTATGGGGGTATTATTCAGTCACTATGTGGTTATGGTGTGGAGGTATTATTCAGTAACAGTATGGGGGTATTATTCAGTCACTATGTGGTTATGTTGGAGGTATTATTCAGTAACAGTATGGGGGTATTATTCAGTCACTATGTGGTTATGGTGTGGTGGTATTATTCAGTAACAGTATGGGGTTATTATTCAGTCACTATGTGGTTATGGTGTGGAGGTATTATTCAGTAACAGTATGGGGGTATTATTCAGTCACTATGTGGTTATGGTGTGGTGGTATTAGTCAGTAACAGTATGGGGGTATTATTGAGTAACATTATGGGGTTATTAGTCAGTCACTATGTGGTTATGTTGGAGGTATTATTCAGTAACAGTATGGGGGTATTCGTCAGTCACTATGTGGTTATGGTGTGGTGGTATTATTCAGTAACAGTATGGGGGTATTAGTCAGTCACTATGTGGTTATGTTGGAGGTATTATTCAGTAACAGTATGGGGGTATTCGTCAGTCACTATGTGGTTATGGTGTGGTAGTATTATTCAGTAACATTATGGGGTTATTAGTCAGTCACTATGTGGTTATGTTGGAGGTATTATTCAGTAACAGTATGGGGGTATTCGTCAGTCACTATGTGGTTATGGTGTGGTGGTATTATTCAGTAACAGTATGGGGGTATTAGTCAGTCACTATGTGGTTATGGTGTGGAGGTATTATTCAGTAACAGTATGGAGGTATTATTCAGTCACTATGTGGTTATGGTGTGGTGGTATTATTCAGTAACAGTATGGGGGTATTATTCAGTCACTATGTGGTTATGGTGTGGAGGTCAGTACAGTATGGCGGTATTACTCAGTCACTATGTGGTTATGGTGTGGTGGTATTAGTCAGTAACAGTATGGTGGTATTATTCAGTCACTATGTGGTTATGGTGTGGGGGTATTATTCAGTAACAGTATGGGGGTATTAGTCAGTCACTATGTGGTTATGGTGTGGAGGTATTATTCAGTATTAGTATGGGGGTATTATTCAGAAACTATGTGGTTATGGTGTGGAGGTATTATTCAGTAACAGTATAGGGGTATTATTCAGTCACTATGTGGTTATGGTGTGGTGGTATTCAGTAACAGTATGGGGGTATTATTCAGTCACTATGTGGTTATGGTGTGGCGGTATTATTCAGTAACAGTATGGGTTTATTATTTAGTCACTATGTGGTTATGGTGTGGAGGTATTATTCAGTAACAGTATGGGGGTATTATTCAGTCATTATGTGGTTATGGTGTGGAGGTATTATTCAGTAACAGTATGGCGGTATTATTCAGTCACTATGTGGTTATGGTGTGGAGGTATTATTCAGTTACTATGTGGTTATGGTGTGGTGGTATTATTCAGTAACAGTATGGGTTTATTATTTAGTCACTATGTGGTTATGGTGTGGAGGTATTATTCAGTAACAGTATGGAGGTATTATTCAGTCACTATGTGGTTATGATATGGCGGTATTATTCAGTAACATTATGTGTTTATTATTTAGGCACTATGTGGTTATGGTGTGGAGGTATTAGTCAGTAACAGTATGGAGGTATTATTCAGTCACTATGTGGTTATGGTGTGGAGGTATTAGTCAGTAACAGTATGGGGGTATTATTCAGTCACTATGTGTTTATGGTGTGGAGGTATTAGTCAGTAACAGTATGGGGGTATTTTTCAGTCACTATGTGGTTATGGTGTGGGGGTATTATTCAGTCACTATGTGGTTATGGTGTGGTGGTATTAGTCAGTAACAGTATGGGGGTATTAGTCAGTCACTATGTGGTTATGGTGTGGAGGTATTAGTCAGTAACAGTATGGGGGTATTATTCAGTCACTATGTGTTTATGGTGTGGAGGTATTATTCAGTAACAGTATGGGGGTATTATTCAGTCACTATGTGGTTATGGTGTGGAGGTATTAGTCAGTAACAGTATGGGGTATTATTCGGTCACTATGTGGTTATGGTGTGGCGATATTATTCAGTATCAGTATGCGGGTATTATTCAGTCACTATGTGGTTATGGTGTGGAGGTATTATTCAGTAACAGTATGGGGGTATTAGTCAGTCACTATGTTGTTATGGTGTGGTGGTATTAGTCAGTAACAGTATGGAGGTATTATTCAGTCACTATGTGGTTATGATGTGGGGGTATTATTCAGTAACAGTATGGGGGTATTATTCAGTCACTATGTGGTTATGTTGGAGGTATTATTCAGTAACAGTATGGGGGTATTATTCAGTCACTATGTGGTTATGGTGTGGAGGTATTATTCAGTAACAGTATGGGGGTATTATTCAGTCACTATGTGGTTATGGTGTGGAGGTATTAGTCAGTAACAGTATGGGGGTATTATTCAGTCACTATGTGGTTATGTTGGAGGTATTATTCAGTAACAGTATGGGGGTATTCGTCAGTCACTATGTGGTTATGGTGTGGTGGTATTATTCAGTAACAGTATGGGGGTATTAGTCAGTCACTATGTGGTTATAGTGTGGAGGTATTATTCAGTAACAGTATGGGGGTATTATTCAGTCACTATGTGGTTATGGTGTGGAGGTATTATTCAGTAACAGTATGGTGGTATTATTCAGTCACTATGTAGTTATGGTGTGGTGGTATTATTCAGTAACAGTATGGGGGTATTAGTCAGTCACTATGTAGTTATGGTGTGGAGGTATTATTCAGTAACAGTATGGAGGTATTATTCAGTCACTATGTGGTTATGGTGTGGAGGTATTATTCAGTAACAGTATGGGGATATTATTCAGTCACTATGTGGTTATGTTGTGGATGTATTATTCTGTAATAGTATGGGGGTATTATTCAGTCACTATGTGGTTATGGTGTGGTGGTATTATTCAGTAACAGTATGGGGGTATTATTCAGTCACTATGTGGTTATGGTGTGGAGGTATTATTCAGTAACAGTATGGCGATATTACTCAGTCACTATGTGGTTATGGTGTGGTGGTATTATTCAGTAACATTATGGGGGTATTATTCAGTCACTATGTGGTTATGGTGTGGTGGTATTATTCAGTAACAGTATGGGGGTATTATTCAGTCACTATGTGGTTATGGTGTGGTGGTATTATTCAGTAACAGTATGGGGGTATTATTCAGTCACTATGTGGTTATGGTGTGGAGGTATTATTCAGTAACAGTATGGCGGTATTACTCAGTCACTATGTGGTTATGGTGTGGTGGTATTAGTCAGTAACAGTATGGAGGTATTATTCAGTCACTATGTGGTTATGGTGTGGTGGTATTATTCAGTAACAGTATGGGGGTATTATTCAGTCACTATGTGGTTATGGTGTGGAGGTATTATTCAGTATTAGTATGGGGGTATTATTCAGTAACTATGTGGTTATGGTGTGGAGGTATTATTCAGTAACAGTATGGAGGTATTATTCAGTCACTATGTGGTTATGGTGTGGTGGTATTATTCAGTAACAGTATGTGGGTATTATTTAGTCACTATGTGGTTATGGTGTGGTGGTATTATTCAGTAACAGTATGGGGGTATTATTCAGTCACTATGTGGTTATGGTGTGGAGGTATTATTCAGTAACAGTATGGGGGTATTATTCAGTCACTATGTGGTTATGGTGTGGTGGTATTATTCAGTAACATTATGGGGGTATTAGTCAGTCACTAAGTGGTTATGTTGGAGGTATTATTCAGTAACAGTATGGGGGTATTAGTCAGTCACTATGTTGTTATGGTGTGGTGGTATTAGTCAGTAACAGTATGGAGGTATTATTCAGTCACTATGTGGTTATGATGTGGGGGTATTATTCAGTAACAGTATGGGGGTATTATTCAGTCACTATGTGGTTATGTTGGAGGTATTATTCAGTATCAGTATGGGGGTATTATTCAGTCACTATGTGGTTATGGTGTGGAGGTATTATTCAGTAACAGTATGGGGGTATTATTCAGTCACTATGTGGTTATGGTGTGGAGGTATTAGTCAGTAACAGTATGGGGGTACTATTCAGTCACTATGTGGTTATGTTGGAGGTATTATTCAGTAACAGTATGGGGGTATTCGTCAGTCACTATGTGGTTATGGTGTGGAGGTATTATTCAGTAACAGTATGGGGGTATTAGTCAGTCACTATGTGGTTATGGTGTGGAGGTATTATTCAGTAACAGTATGGGGGTATTATTCAGTCACTATGTGGTTATGGTGTGGAGGTATTATTCAGTAACAGTATGGTGGTATTATTCAGTCACTATGTAGTTATGGTGTGGTGGTATTATTCAGTAGCAGTATGGGGGTATTAGTCAGTCACTATGTAGTTATGGTGTGGAGGTATTATTCAGTAACAGTATGGAGGTATTATTCAGTCACTATGTGGTTATGGTGTAGAGGTATTATTCAGTAACAGTATGGGGGTATTATTCAGTCACTATGTGGTTATGGTGTGGAGGTATTAGTCAGTAACAGTATGGGGGTATTATTCAGTCACTATGTGGTTATGGTGTGGTGGTATTAGTCAGTAACAGTATGGGGGTATTATTCAGTAACATTATGGGGGTATTAGTCAGTCACTATGTGGTTATGTTGGAGGTATTATTCAGTAACAGTATGGGGGTATTAGTCAGTCACTATGTGGTTATGATGTGGTGGTATTATTCAGTAACAGTATGGGGGTATTAGTCAGTCACTATGTGGTTATGGTGTGGGGGTATTATTCAGTAACAGTATGGTGGTATTAGTCAGTCACTATGTGGTTATGGTGTGGCGGTATTATTCAGTAACAGTATGGGGGTATTATTCAGTCAATATGTGGTTATGGTGTGGTGGTATTATTCAGTAACAGTATGGGGGTATTAGTCAGTCACTATGTGGTTATGGTGTGGAGGTATTATTCAGTAACAGTATGGGGATATTATTCAGTCACTATGTGGTTATGTTGTGGATGTATTATTCTGTTACAGTATGGGGGTATTATTCAGTCACTATGTGGTTATGGTGTGGTGGTATTATTCAGTAACAGTATGGGGATATTATTCAGTCACTATGTGGTTATGGTGTGGTGGTATTATTCAGTAACATTATGGGGGTATTATTCAGTCACTATGTGGTTATGGTGTGGTGGTATTATTCAGTAACAGTATGGGGGTATTATTCAGTCACTATGTGGTTATGGTGTGGTGGTATTATTCAGTAACAGTATGGTGGTATTATTCAGTAACTATGTGGTTATGGTGTGGAGGTATTATTCAGTAATAGTATGGGGGTATTATTCAGTAACTATGTGGTTATGGTGTGGGGGTATTATTCAGTAACAGTATGGGGGTATTATTCAGTAACAGTATGGGGGTATTAGTCAGTCACTATGTGGTTATGGTGTGGAGGTATTATTCAGTAACAGTATGGTGGTATTATTCAGTCACTATGTGGTTATGGTGTGGAGGTATTAGTCAGTAACAGTATGGGGGTATTATTCAGTCACTATGTGGTTATGGTGTGGAGGTAATATTCAGTAACAGTATGGCGGTATTACTCAGTCACTATGTGGTTATGGTGTGGTGGTATTAGTCAGTAACAGTATGGAGGTATTATTCAGTCACTATGTGGTTATGGTGTGGTGGTATTATTCAGTAACAGTATGGGGGTATTATTCAGTCACTATGTGGTTATGGTGTGGAGGTATTATTCAGTAATAGTATGGGGGAATTATTCAGTAACTATGTGGTTATGGTGTGGAGGTATTATTCAGTAACAGTATAGGGGTATTATTCAGTCACTATGTGGTTATGATATGGCGGTATTCAGTAACATTATGGGTTTATTATTTAGTCACTATGTGGTTATGGTGTGGAGGTATTATTCAGTAACAGTATGGGTGTATTAGTCAGTCACTATGTGGTTATGGTGTGGTGGTATTATTCAGTAACAGTATGGGTTTATTATTTAGTCACTATGTGGTTATGGTGTGGAGGTATTATTCAGTAACAGTATGGGGGTATTATTCAGTCACTATGTGGTTATGGTGTGGAGGTATTATTCAGTAACAGTATGGGGGTATTATTCAGTCACTATGTGGTTATGGTGTGGCAGTATTATTCAGTAACAGTATGGGGGTATTATTCAGTCACTATGTGGTTATGGTGTGAAGGTATTATTCAGTAACAGTATGGGGGTTTTATTCAGTCACTATGTGGTTATGGTGTGGTGGTATTATTCAGTAACAGTATGGTGGTATTATTCAGTCACTATGTGGTTATGTTGGAGGTATTATTCAGTAACAGTATGGGGGTATTATTCAGTCACTATGTGGTTATGGTGTGGGGGTATTATTCAGTAACAGTATGGGGGTATTATTCAGTCACTATGTGGTTATGGTGTGGAGGTATTATCAGTAACAGTATGGGGGTATTAGTCAGTCACTATGTGGTTATGGTGTGGAGGTATTATTCAGTAATAGTATGGTGGTATTATTTAGTCACTATGTGGTTATGGTGTGGTGGTATTATTCAGTAACAGTATGGGGGTATTATTCAGTCACTATGTGGTTATGGTGTGGAGGTATTATTCAGTAACAGTATGGGGGTATTATTCAGTCACTATGTGGTTATGGTGTGGTGGTATTATTCAGTAACAGTATGGGGGTATTAGTCAGTCACTATGTTGTGATGGTGTGGTGGTATTAGTCAGTAACAGTATGGAGGTATTATTCAGTCACTATGTGGTTATGATGTGGGGGTATTATTCAGTAACAGTATGGGGGTATTATTCAGTCACTATGTGGTTATGTTGGAGGTATTATTCAGTAACAGTATGGGGGTATTATTCAGTCACTATGTGGTTATGGTGTGGAGGTATTATTCAGTAACAGTATGGGGGTATTATTCAGTCACTATGTGGTTATGGTGTGGAGGTATTAGTCAGTAACAGTATGGGGGTATTATTCAGTCACTATGTGGTTATGTTGGAGGTATTATTCAGTAACAGTATGGGGGTATTATTCAGTCACTATGTGGTTATGGTGTGGAGGTATTATTCAGTAACAGTATGGGGGTATTATTCAGTCACTATGTGGTTATGGTGTGGTGGTATTATTCAGTAACAGTATGGTGGTATTATTCAGTAACTATGTGGTTATGGTGTGGAGGTATTATTCAGTAATAGTATGGGGGTATTATTCAGTAACTATGTGGTTATGGTGTGGGGGTATTATTCAGTAACAGTATGGGGGTATTATTCAGTAACAGTATGGGGGTATTAGTCAGTCACTATGTGGTTATGGTGTGGAGGTATTATTCAGTAACAGTATGGTGGTATTATTCAGTCACTATGTGGTTATGGTGTGGAGGTATTAGTCAGTAACAGTATGGGGGTATTATTCAGTCACTATGTGGTTATGGTGTGGAGGTAATATTCAGTAACAGTATGGCGGTATTACTCAGTCACTATGTGGTTATGGTGTGGTGGTATTAGTCAGTAACAGTATGGAGGTATTATTCAGTCACTATGTGGTTATGGTGTGGTGGTATTATTCAGTAACAGTATGGGGGTATTATTCAGTCACTATGTGGTTATGGTGTGGAGGTATTATTCAGTAATAGTATGGGGGAATTATTCAGTAACTATGTGGTTATGGTGTGGAGGTATTATTCAGTAACAGTATAGGGGTATTATTCAGTCACTATGTGGTTATGATATGGCGGTATTCAGTAACAGTATGGGTTTATTATTTAGTCACTATGTGGTTATGGTGTGGAGGTATTATTCAGTAACAGTATGGAGGTATTATTCAGTCACTATGTGGTTATGATATGGCGGTATTATTCAGTAACATTATGGGTTTATTATTTAGTCACTATGTGGTTATGGTGTGGAGGTATTATTCAGTAACAGTATGGGTGTATTAGTCAGTCACTATGTGGTTATGGTGTGGTGGTATTATTCAGTAACAGTATGGGTTTATTATTTAGTCACTATGTGGTTATGGTGTGGAGGTATTATTCAGTAACAGTATGGGGGTATTATTCAGTCACTATGTGGTTATGGTGTGGAGGTATTATTCAGTAACAGTATGGGGGTATTATTCAGTCACTATGTGGTTATGGTGTGGCAGTATTATTCAGTAACAGTATGGGGGTATTATTCAGTCACTATGTGGTTATGGTGTGAAGGTATTATTCAGTAACAGTATGGGGGTTTTATTCAGTCACTATGTGGTTATGGTGTGGTGGTATTATTCAGTAACAGTATGGTGGTATTATTCAGTCGCTATGTGGTTATGTTGGAGGTATTATTCAGTAACAGTATGGGGGTATTATTCAGTCACTATGTGGTTATGGTGTGGGGGTATTATTCAGTAACAGTATGGGGGTATTATTCAGTCACTATGTGGTTATGGTGTGGAGGTATTATCAGTAACAGTATGGGGGTATTAGTCAGTCACTATGTGGTTATGGTGTGGAGGTATTATTCAGTAATAGTATGGTGGTATTATTTAGTCACTATGTGGTTATGGTGTGGTGGTATTATTCAGTAACAGTATGGGGGTATTATTCAGTCACTATGTGGTTATGGTGTGGAGGTATTATTCAGTAACAGTATGGGGGTATTATTCAGTCACTATGTGGTTATGGTGTGGTGGTATTATTCAGTAACAGTATGGGGGTATTAGTCAGTCACTATGTTGTGATGGTGTGGTGGTATTAGTCAGTAACAGTATGGAGGTATTATTCAGTCACTATGTGGTTATGATGTGGGGGTATTATTCAGTAACAGTATGGGGGTATTATTCAGTCACTATGTGGTTATGTTGGAGGTATTATTCAGTAACAGTATGGGGGTATTATTCAGTCACTATGTGGTTATGGTGTGGAGGTATTATTCAGTAACAGTATGGGGGTATTATTCAGTCACTATGTGGTTATGGTGTGGAGGTATTAGTCAGTAACAGTATGGGGGTATTATTCAGTCACTATGTGGTTATGTTGGAGGTATTATTCAGTAACAGTATGGGGGTATTATTCAGTCACTATGTGGTTATGGTGTGGAGGTATTATCAGTAACAGTATGGGGGTATTAGTCAGTCACTATGTGGTTATGGTGTGGAGGTATTATTCTGTAACAGTATGGTGGTATTATTCAGTCACTATGTGGTTATGGTGTGGTGGTATTATTCAGTAACAGTATGGGGGTATTATTCAGTCACTATGTGGTTATGGTGTGGAGGTATTATTCAGTAACAGTATGGGGGTATTATTCAGTCACTATGTGGTTATGGTGTGGTGGTATTAGGCAGTAACAGTATGGGGGTATTATTGAGTAACATTATGGGGGTATTAGTCAGTCACTATGTGGTTATGTTGGAGGTATTATTCAGTAACAGTATGGGGGTATTCGTCAGTCACTATGTGGTTATGGTGTGGTGGTATTATTCAGTAACAGTACGGGGGTATTAGTCAGTCACTATGTGGTTATGTTGGAGGTATTATTCAGTAACAATATGGGGGTATTAGTCAGTCACTATGTGGTTATGGTGTGGTGGTATTATTCAGTAACAGTATGGGGGTATTAGTCAGTCAGTATGTGGTTATGGTGTGGTGATATTATTCAGTAACAGTATGGGGGTATTATTCAGTCCCTATGTGGTTATGGTGTGTAGGTATTATTCAGTAACAGTATGGGGGTATTATTCAGTCACTATGTGGTTATGGTGTGGAGGTATTATTCAGTAACAGTATGGTGGTATTATTCAGTCACTATGTAGTTATGGTGTGGTGGTATTATTCAGTAACAGTATGGGGGTATTAGTCAGTCACTCTGTAGTTATGGTGTGGAGGTATTATTCAGTAAAAGTATGGAGGTATTATTCAGTCACTATGTGGTTATGGTGTGGTGGTATTATTCAGTAACAGTATGGGGGTATTAGTCAGTCACTCTGTAGTTATGGTGTGGAGGTATTATTCAGTAACAGTATGGGGGTATTATTCAGTCACTATGTGGTTATGGTGTGGAGGTATTAGTCAGTAACAGTATGGGGGTATTATTCAGTCACTATGTGGTTATGGTGTGGTGGTATTAGTCAGTAACAGTATGGGGGTATTATTCAGTAACATTATGGGGTTATTAGTCAGTCACTATGTGGTTATGTTGGAGGTATTATTCAGTAACAGTATGGGGGTATTAGTCAGTCACTATGTGGTTATGGTGTGGTGGTATTATTCAGTAACAGTATGGGGGTATTAGTCAGTCACTATGTGGTTATGGTGTGGGGGTATTATTCAGTAACTGTATGGGGGTATTAGTCAGTCACTATGTGGTTATGGTGTGGAGGTATTATTCAGTAACAGTATGGGGATATTATTCAGTCACTATGTGGTTATGGTGTGGAGGTATTATTCAGTAACAGTATGGGGGTATTATTCAGTCACTATGTGGTTATGGTGTGGAGGTATTATTCAGTAACAGTATGGGGGTATTATTCAGTCACTATGTGGTTATGGTGTGGAGGTATTATTCAGTAACAGTATGGGGGTATTATTCAGTCACTATGTGGTTATGGTGTGGTGGTATTATTCAGTAACAGTATGGGGGTATTATTCAGTCACTATGTGGTTATGGTGTGGGGGTATTATTCAGTAACAGTATGGGGGTATTATTCAGTCACTATGTGGTTATGGTGTGGAGGTATTATTCAGTAATAGTATGGGGGTATTATTCAGTAACAGTATGGGGGTATTATTCAGTCACTATGTGGTTATGGTGTGGTGGTATTATTCAGTAACAGTATGGGGGTATTATTCAGTCACTATGTGGTTATGGTGTGGAGGTATTATTCAGTAACAGTATGGGGGTATTATTCAGTAACAGTATGGGGGTATTATTCAGTCACTATGTGGTTATGGTGTGGTGGTATTATTCAGTAACAGTATGGGGGTATTATTCAGTCACTATGTGGTTATGGTGTGGAGGTATTATTCAGTAACAGTATGGGGGTATTATTCAGTCACTATGTGGTTATGGTGTGGCGATATTATTCAGTAACAGTATGGGGGTATTATTCAGTAACAGTATGGTGGTATTATTCAGTCACTATGTGGTTATGGTGTGGAGGTATTATTCAGTAACAGTATGGGGGTATTATTCAGTAACAGTATGGGGGTATTATTCAGTCACTATGTGGTTATGGTGTGGGGGTATTATTCAGTAACAGTATGGAGGTATTATTCAGTCACTATGTGGTTATGATGTGGGGTTATTATTCAGTAACAGTATGGGGGTATTATTCAGTCACTATGTGGTTATGGTGTGGGGGTATTATTCAGTAACAGTATGGAGGTATTATTCAGTCACTATGTGGTTATGGTGTGGTGGTATTATTCAGTAACAGTATGGGGGTATTATTCAGTCACTATGTGGTTATGGTGTGGCGGTATTATTCAGTAACAGTATGGGGTATTATTCAGTCACTATGTGGTTATGTTGGAGGTATTATTCAGTAACAGTATGGGAGTATTATTCAGTCACTATGTGGTTATGGTGTGGTGGTATTATTCAGTAACAGTATGGGGGTATTAGTCAGTCACTATGTGGTTATGGTGTGGCGGTATTATTCAGTAACAGTATGGTGTTTAGCAGTGCAGCTACTGGACAGGGCAGAAACTCAGGTTTTAAGCAACCAGGGAGCATGTACAGCAGAGAGGGTTTTCTCTGCTGGTGCTTGGGTTGTCTGATTAGCCTAGTTATTCTCCACCTGAGGTGGCTCTTTATATCAGGTGTGTACAGTCCACACAGGGCTCTCAGTCTGGGGAAGACAGGCCTGCTAGCCTGTGAGAGTCACCACCGTGTGAGGTAAAACTGAAGGTTTTGAGGTGCTGGGCGCAAGGCTCAGTGTCACATAGTGAGGGACACTGAATGTGTTAGTTAGAGGCTGGACGGCCTAGGGTTTATTTTGTATGTTTATTGTTGTACCACTGATTGCTGTTGTGAAGACAATAAAGCTAGCTGCGGCTGGTTTAAACCTTTTCTCAAGGAGTTGGAGTGAACTTTCTATGTGTGCCAACCATCTCACCCGGGAGATGGCGATCCCATGAGCTAAGTGGTCCCCAAGTTGTCACAGGTGGTATTATTCAGTAATAGTATGTGGGTATTATTCAGTAACAGTATGGGGGTATTAGTCAGTCACTATGTGGTTATGGTGTGGAGGTATTATTCAGTAACAGTATGGAGGTATTATTCAGTCACTATGTGGTTATGGTGTGGTGGTATTAGTCAGTAACAGTATGGGGGTATTAGTCAGTCACTATGTGGTTATGGTGTGGTGGTATTATTCAGTAACAGTATGGGGGTATTAGTCAGTCACTATGTGGTTATGGTGTGGTGGTATTATTCAGTAACAGTATGGAGGTATTAGTCAGTCACTATGTGGTTATGGTGTGGAGGTATTATTCAGTAACAGTATGGAGGTATTATTCAGTCACTATATGGTTATGGTGTGGAGGTATTATTCAGTAACAGTATGGGGGTATTATTCAGTCACTATGTGGTTATGGTGTGGAGGTATTATTCAGTAACAGTATGGGGGTATTATTCTGTCACTATGTGGTTATGGTGTGGCAGTATTATTCAGTAACAGTATGGAGGTATTATTCAGTCACTATGTGGTTATGGTGTGGTGGTATTATTCAGTAACAGTATGGGGGTGTTATTCAGTCATTATGTTGTTATGGTGTGGTGGTATTATTCAGTAACAGTATGGGGGTATTATTCAGTCACTATGTGGTTATGGTGTGGTGGTATTATTCAGTAACAGTATGGGGGTATTATTCAGTAACAGTATGGGGGTATTATTCTGTCACTATGTGGTTATGGTGTGGCGGTATTATTCAGTAACAGTATGGGGGTATTATTCAGTCACTATGTGGTTATGGTGTGGAGGTATTATTCAGTAACAGTATGGGGGTATTAGTCAGTCACTATGTGGTTATGGTGTGGAGGTATTAGTCAGTAACATTATGGGGGTATTATTCAGTCACTATGTGGTTATGGTATGGGGGTATTATTCAGTCACTATGTGGTTATGGTGTGGAGGTATTATTCAGTAACAGTATGGGGGTATTATTCAGTCACTATGTCGTTATGGTATGGGGGTATTATTCCCTAACAGCATGGGGGTATTATTCAGTCACTATGTGGTTATGGTGTGGTGGTATTATTCAGTAACAGTATGGGGTATTATTCTATTCAATATGTGGTTATGATGTGGTGGTATTATTCAGTAACAGTATGGGGGTATTAGTCATTCACTATGTGGTTATGGTGTGGAGGTATTATTCAGTAACAGTATGGGGGTATTATTCAGTCACTATGTGGTTATGGTGTGGAGGCATTATTCAGGATCAGTTTGGGGGTATTATTCAGTATCAGTATGGGGGTATTATTCAGTCATTATGTGGTTATGGTGTGGTGGTATTACTCAGTAACAGTATGGGGTATTATTTAGTCACTATGTGGTTATGGTGTGGTGGTATTATTCAGTAACAGTATGGGGGTATTATTCAGTCACTATGTGGTTATGGTGTGGTGGTATTACTCAGTAACAGTATGGGGGTATTATTCAGTAACTATGTGGTTATGGTGTGGTGGTATTATTCAGTAACAGTATGGGGGTATTATTCAGTCACCATGGGGTTAAGGTGTGGTGGTATTATTCAGTCACTGTGGTTATGGTGTGGAGGTATTATTCAGTAACAGTATGGGGGTATTAGTCAGTCACTGTGGTTATGGTGTGGCGGTATTATTCAGTAACAGTTTGGGGGTATTATTCAGACACTATGTGGTTATGATGTGGATGTTTTAATCAGCAATAGTTTGGGGGATTTATTCAGTCACTATGTGGTTATGGTGTGGTGGTATTAGTCAGTCACTATGTGGTTATGGTGTGGTGGTATTATTCAGTAACAGTATGGTGGTATTATTCAGTCACTATGTGGTTATGGTGTGGTGGTATTATTCAGTAACAGTATGGGGGTATTATTCAGTCACTATGTGGTTATGGTGTGGAGGTATTATTCAGTAACAGTATGGGGGTATTATTCAGTCACTATGTGGTTATGGTGTGGTAGTATTATTCAGTAACAGTATGGTGGTATTATTCAGTAACAGTATGGTAATATTATTCAGTAACAGTATGGGGGCATTATTCAGTCACTATGTGGTTATGGTGTGGAGGTATTATTCAGTAACAGTATGGGGGTATTATTCAGTCACTATGTGGTTATGGTGTGGTAGTATTATTCAGTAACAGTATGGGGGTATTACTCAGTCACTATGTGGTTATGGTGTGGAGGTATTATTCAGTAACAGTATGGCGGTATTACTCAGTCACTATGTGGTTATGGTGTGGTGGTATTAGTCAGTAACAGTATGGAGGTATTATTCAGTCACTATGTGGTTATGGTGTGGTGGTATTATTCAGTAACAGTATGGGGGTATTATTCAGTCACTATGTGGTTATGGTGTGGAGGTATTATTCAGTATTAGTATGGGGGTATTATTCAGTAACTATGTGGTTATGGTGTGGAGGTATTATTCAGTAACAGTATGGAGGTATTATTCAGTCACTATGTGGTTATGGTGTGGTGGTATTATTCAGTAACAGTATGTGGGTATTATTTAGTCACTATGTGGTTATGGTGTGGTGGTATTATTCAGTAACAGTATGGTGGTATTATTCAGTCACTATGTGGTTATGTTGGAGGTATTATTCAGTAACAGTATGGGGGTATTATTCAGTCACTATGTGGTTATGGTGTGGAGGTATTATTCAGTAACAGTATGGGGGTATTATTCAGTCACTATGTGGTTATGGTGTGGCGGTATTATTCAGTAACAGTATGGGGGTATTCTGTCACTATGTGGTTATGGTGTGGAGGTATTATTCAGTAACAGTATGGAGGTATTATTCAGTCACTATGTGGTTATGGTGTGGTGGTATTATTCAGTAACAGTATGGGGGTATTATTCAGTCACTATGTGGTTATGGTGTGGTGGTATTATTCAGTAACAGTATGGGGGTATTATTCAGTCACTATGTGTTTATGGTGTGGTGATATTATACGGTAACAGTAAGGGGGTATTATTCAGTCACTATGTGGTTATGGTGTGGTGGTATTATTCAGTAACAGAATGGGGGTATTATTCAGTCACTATGTGGTTATGGTGTGGTGGTATTATGGGGGTATTATTCAGTCACTATGTGGTTATGGTGTCGAGGTATTATTCAGTAATAGTATGGGGGTTATTAGTCAGTCACTATGTGGTTATGGTGTGGGGATATTATTCAGTAATAGGATGGGGGTATTATTCAGTCACTATGTGGTTATGGTGTGGGGGTATTCATGAATAGTATTGGGGGATTATTTAGTCACTATGTGGTGGTAGTATTTGATGAAGTGGTGGAGGTATTATGCAGTATCACTATGGGGGTATAATTAAGTCACTATGTGGTTATGGTGTGGCGGTATTATTCAGTAACAGTATGGGGGTATTATTCAGTAACAGTATGGGGGTATTAGTCAGTCACTATGTGGTTATGGTGTGGAGGTATTATTCAGTAACAGTATGGTGGTATTATTCAGTCACTATGTGGTTATGGTGTGGAGGTATTATTCAGTAACAGTATGGGGGTATTAGTCAGTCACTAGGCTGTTATGGTGTGGAGGTATTATTCAGTAACAGTATGGTGGTATTATTCAGTAACTGTACGGGGGTATTACTCAGTAACTATGTGGTTATGGTGTGGAGGTATTATTCAGTAACTGTATGGGGATATTATTCAGTCACTATGTGGTTATGGTATGGGTATTATTCAGTAACAGTATGGGGGTATTATTCAGTCACTATGTGGTTATGGTGTGGAGGTATTAGTCAGTAACAGTATGGGGGTATTATTCAGTCACTATATGGTTATGGTGTGGGGGTATTATTCAGTAACAGTATGGGGGTATTAATCAGTCACTATGTGGTTATGGTGTAGAGGTATTATTCAGTAACAGTACGGGGGTATTATTCAGTCACTATGTGGTTATGGTGTGGCGGTATTATTCAGTAACAGTATGTGGGTATTATCAGTCACTACGTGGTTATTGTGTGGGGGTATTATTCAGTTACAGTATGGGGTTATTATTCAGTCACTATGTGGTTATGGTGTGGAGGTATTATTCAGTAACTGTATGGGTTATTATTCAGTCACTATGTGGTTATGGTGTGGTGATATTATACGGTAACAGTAAGGGGGTATTATTCAGTCACTATGTGGTTATGGTGTGGTGGTATTATTCAGTAACAGAATGGGGGTATTATTCAGTCACTATGTGGTTATGGTGTGGTGGTATTATGGGGGTATTATTCAGTCACTATGTGGTTATGGTGTCGAGGTATTATTCAGTAATAGTATGGGGGTTATTAGTCAGTCACTATGTGGTTATGGTGTGGGGATATTATTCAGTAATAGGATGGGGGTATTATTCAGTCACTATGTGGTTATGGTGTGGGGGTATTCATGAATAGTATTGGGGGATTATTTAGTCACTATGTGGTGGTAGTATTTGATGAAGTGGTGGAGGTATTATGCAGTATCACTATGGGGGTATAATTAAGTCACTATGTGGTTATGGTGTGGCGGTATTATTCAGTAACAGTATGGGGGTATTATTCAGTCACTATGTGGTTATGGTGTGGCGGTATTATTCAGTAACAGTATGGTGGTATTATTCAGTCACTATGTGGTTATGGTGTGGAGGTATTATTCAGTAACAGTATGGGGGTATTAGTCAGTCACTAGGCTGTTATGGTGTGGAGGTATTATTCAGTAACAGTATGGTGGTATTATTCAGTAACTGTACGGGGGTATTACTCAGTAACTATGTGGTTATGGTGTGGAGGTATTATTCAGTAACTGTATGGGGATATTATTCAGTCACTATGTGGTTATGGTATGGGTATTATTCAGTAACAGTATGGGGGTATTATTCAGTCACTATGTGGTTATGGTGTGGAGGTATTAGTCAGTAACAGTATGGGGGTATTATTCAGTCACTATATGGTTATGGTGTGGGGGTATTATTCAGTAACAGTATGGGGGTATTAATCAGTCACTATGTGGTTATGGTGTAGAGGTATTATTCAGTAACAGTACGGGGGTATTATTCAGTCACTATGTGGTTATGGTGTGGCGGTATTATTCAGTAACAGTATGGGGTTATTATTCAGTCACTATGTGGTTATGGTGTGGAGGTATTATTCAGTAACTGTATGGGTTATTATTCAGTCACTATGTGGTTATGGTGTGGTGGTATTATTCAGTAACAGTATGGTGGTATTATTCAGTCACTATGTGGTTATTGTGTGGGGGTATTATTCAGTTACAGTATGGGGTTATTATTCAGTCACTATGTGGTTATGGTGTGGAGGTATTATTCAGTAACTGTATGGGTTATTATTCAGTCACTATGTGGTTATGGTGTGGTGGTATTATTCAGTAACAGTATGGTGGTATTATTCAGTCACTATGTGGTTGTGGTGTGGCCAGTATTATTCTGTAACAGTATGTGTGTATTATCAGTCACTATGTGGTTATGGTGTGGGGGTATTATTCAGTAACAGTATGGGGGTATTATTCAGTCACTATGTGGTTATGGTGTGGGGGTATTATTCAGTAACAGTATGGAGATATTATTCAGTCACTATGTGGTTATGGTATGGGGGTATTATTCAGTAACAGTATGGCGGTATTATTCAGTCACTATGTGGTTATGGAGTGGTGGTATTATTCAGTAACAGTATGGGGGTATTAGTCAGTCACTATGTGGTTATGGTGTGGTGGTATTATTCAGTAACAGTATGGTGGTATTATTCAGTAACCGTATGGTGGTATTATTCAGTAACAGTATGGGGGTATTAGTCAGTCACTATGTGGTTATGGTGTGGAGGTATTATTCAGTAACAGTATGCTGGTATTATTCAGTCACTATGTGGATATGGTGTGGTGGTATTATTCAGTATCAGTATGGGGGTATTATTCAGTCACTATGTGGTTATGGTGTGGCAGTATTATACAGTAACAGTATGGGGGTATTATTCAGTCACTATGTGGTTATGGTGTGGTGGTATTATTCAGTAACAGTATGGTGGTATTATTCAGTCACTATGTGGTTATGGTGTGGAGGTATTATTCAGTAACAGTATGGGGGTATTAGTCAGTCACTATGTGGTTATGCTGTGGTAGTATTATTCAGTAACTGTATGGGGGTATTAGTCAGTCACTATGTGGTTATGGTGTGGTGGTATTATTCAGTAACAGTATGGGGGTATTATTCAGTCACTATGTGGTTATGGTGTGGTAGTATTATTCAGTAACAGTATGGGGGTATTATTCAGTCACTATGTGGTTATGGTGTGGTAGTATTATTCAGTAACAGTATGGGGGTATTATTCAGTCACTATGTGGTTATGGTGTGGCGGTATTATTCAGTAACAGCATGGGGGTATTATTTAGACACTATGTGGTTATGGTGTGGAGGTATTATTCAGTAACTATGTGGTTATGGTGTGGCGGTATTATTCAGTAACAGTATGGGGGTATTATTCAGTCACTATGTGGTTATGGAGTGGTGGTATTATTCAGTAACTGTATGGGGGTATTATACAGTAACAGTATGGGGGTATTATTCAGTCACTATGTGGTTATGGTGTGGTAGTATTATTCAGTAACAGTATGGGGGTATTAGTCAGTCACTATGTGGTTATGGTGTGGTGGTATTATTCAGTAACAGTATGGGGGTATTATTCAGTCACTATGTGGTTATGGTGTGGTAGTATTATTCAGTAACAGTATGGGGGTATTATTCAGTCACTATGTGGTTATGGTGTGGCGGTATTATTCAGTAACAGCATGGGGGTATTATTTAGACACTATGTGGTTATGGTGTGGAGGTATTATTCAGTCACTATGTGGTTATGGTGTGGCGGTATTATTCAGTAACAGTATGGGGGTATTATTCAGTCACTATGTGGTTATGGAGTGGTGGTATTATTCAGTAACAGTATGGGGGTATTAGTCAGTCACTATGTGGTTATGGTGTGGTGGTATTATTCAGTAACAGTATGGTGGTATTATTCAGTAACAGTATGGTGGTATTATTCAGTAACAGTATGGGGGTATTAGTCAGTCACTATGTGGTTATGGTGTGGAGGTATTATACAGTAACAGTATGGGGGTATTATTCAGTCACTATGTGGTTATGGTGTGGTAGTATTATTCAGTAACAGTATGGGGGTATTATTCAGTCACTATGTAGTTATGGTGTGGGGGTATTATTCAGTAACAGTATGGAGGTATTATTCAGTCACTATGTGGTTATGGTGTGGTGGTATTATTCAGTAAAAGTATGGGGGCATTATTCAGTCACTATGTGGTTATGGTGTGGCGGTATTATTCAGTCACTATGTGGTTATGTTGGAGGTATTATTCAGTAACAGTATGGGGGTATTATTCAGTCACTATGTGGTTATGGTGTGGAGGTATTATTCAGTAACAGTATGGGGCGTATTATTCAGTCACTATGTGGTCATGGTTAAAAGTTTGGGGTATAATTTAGTCACTGTGTGGTAATGGTGTGGTGGTATTATTCAGTAACAGTATGGGGGTATTAGTCAGTCACTATGTGGTTATGGTGTGGTGGTATTATTCAGTAACAGTATGAAGGTATTATTCAGTCACTATGTGGTTATGGTGTAGAGGTATTAGTCAGTAACAGTATGGATGTATTATTCAGTCACTATGTGGTTATGGTGCGGTGGTATTATTCAGTAATAGTATGGGGGTATTTTTCAGTCATGGTGTGGTGGCAGGGCCGCCATGAGGGCAATACTATTGGTACTGCCATCAGGGGCCCGGTTAAATGGCTGTAAAGAAGGGGCTCAACCGACATGCTCCACAATCTCCTCACATGTAGAGATGTATGGAGGGGACAGGTTATGGACAGGAGATTACATGTGAGGGGTATCAGGAGATTAGGGTAGAGATGTATGGAGAGGACAGGTTGTAGACAGGAGATTACATGCGTGGGTATCAGGAGATTAGGGTAGAGATGTATGAAGGGGAGAGGTTGTGGACAGGAGATTACATGTGGGGGGTATCAGGAGATTAGGATAGAGATGTATGGAGAGGACAGGATGTGGGCAGGAGATTACATGTGGGGGGTATCAGGAGATTAGGGTAGAGATGTATGGAGGGGACAGGTTGTGGACAGGAGATTACATGTGGGGAGGTATCAGGAGATTAGGGTAGAGGTGTATGGAGAGGACAGGTTGTGGACAGGAGATTACATGTGGGGGGGTATCAGGAGATTAGGGTAGAGATGTATGGAGAGGACAGGTTGTGGACAGGAGATTACATGTGGGGGGGTATCAGGAGATTAGGGTAGAGATGTATGGAGAGGACAGGTTGTGGACAGGAGATTACATGTGGGGGGGTATCAGTAGATTAGGGTAGAGATGTATGGAGAGGACAGATTGTGGACAGGAGATTACATGTGGGAGGTATCAGGAGATTAGGGTAGAGATGTATGGAGGGGACAGGTTGTGGACAGGAGATTACATGTGGGGGGGTATCAGTAGATTAGGGTAGAGATGTATGGAGAGGACAGATTGTGGACAGGAGATTACATGTGGGAGGTATCAGGAGATTAGGGTAGAGATGTATGGAGGGGACAGGTTGTGGACAGGAGATTACATGTGAGGAGGTATCAGGAGATTAGGGTAGAGATGTATGGAGAGGACAGGAGATTACATGTGGGGAGGTATCAGGACATTAGGTTAGAGATGTATGGAGGGGACAGTTTGTGGACAGGAGATTACATGTGGGGAGGTATCAGGAGATTAGGGTAGAGATGTATGGAGAGGACAGGTTGTGGACAGATTACATGTGAGGAGGTATCAGGAGATTAGGGTAGAGATGTATGGGGAGGACAGGTTGTGGACAGGAGATTACATGTGAGGAGGTATCAGGATATTAGGGTAGAGATGTATGGAGAGGACAGGTTGTGGACAGGAGATTACATGTGAGGAGGTATCAGGAGATTAGGGTAGAGATGTATGGAGAGAACGGGTTGTGGACAGGAGATTACATGTGAGGAGGTATCAGGAGATTAGGGTAGAGATGTATGGAGAGGACAGGTTGTGGACAGGAGATTACATGTGAGGAGGTATCAGGAGATTAGGGTAGAGATGTATGGAGAGAACGGGTTGTGGACAGGAGATTACATGTGAGGGGTATCAGGAGATTAGGGTAGAGATGTATGGAGAGGACAGGTTGTGGACAGGAGATTACATGTGAGGAGGTATCAGGAGATTAGGGTAGAGATGTATGGAGAGGACAGGTTGTGGACAGGAGATTACATGTGAGGAGGTATCTGGAGATATGGGTAGAGATGTATGGAGAGGACAGGTTGTGGACAGGAGATTATATGTGAGGGCGTATCAGGAGATTAGGGTAGAGATGTATGGAGAGGACAGGTTGTGGACAGGAGATTACATGTGAGGTATCAGGATATTAGGGTAGAGATGTATGGAGAGGACAGGTTGTGGACAGGAGATTACATGTGAGGAGGTATCAGGAGATTAGGGTAGAGATGTATGGAGAGGACAGGTTGTGGACAGGAGATTACATGTGGGGGGTATCAGGAGATTAGGGTAGAGATGTATGGAGGGGACAGGTTGTGGACAGGAGATTACATGTGGGGAGGTATCAGGAGATTAGGGTAGAGATGTATAGAGAGGACAGGTTGTGGACAGGAGATTACATGTGAGGAGGTATCAGGAGATTAGGGTAGAGATGTATGGAGAGGACAGGTTGTGGACAGGAGATTACATGTGGGGGGTATCAGGAGATTAGGGTAGAGATGTATGGAGGGGACAGGTTGTGGACAGGAGATTACATGTGAGGAGGTATCAGGAGATTAGGGTAGCGATGTATGGAGAGGACAGGTTGTGGACAGGAGATTACATGTGGGGGGTATCAGGAGATTAGGGTAGAGATGTATGGAGAGGACAGGTTGTGGACAGGAGATTACATGTGAGGAGGTATCAGGAGATTAGGGTAGAGATGTATGGAGAGGACAGGTTGTGGACAGGAGATTACATGTGAGGAGGTATCAGGAGATTAGGGTAGCGATGTATGGAGAGGACAGGTTGTGGACAGGAGATTACATGTGGGGGGTATCAGGAGATTAGGGTAGAGATGTATGGAGAGGACAGGTTGTGGACAGGAGATTACATGTGAGGAGGTATCAGGAGATTAGGGTAGAGATGTATGGAGAGGACAGGTTGTGGACAGGAGATTACATGTGAGGAGGTATCAGGAGATTAGGGTAGAGATGTATGGAGAGGACAGGTTGTGGACAGGAGATTACATGTGAGGAGGTATCAGGAGATTAGGGTAGAGATGTATGGAGAGGACAGGTTGTGGACAGGAGATTACATGTGAGGAGGTATCGGGAGATTAGGGTAGAGATGTATGGAGAGGACAGGTTGTGGACAGGAGATTACATGTGGGGAGGTATCAGGAGATTAGGGTAGAGATGTATGGAGAGGACAGGTTGTGGACAGGAGATTACATGTGGGGAGGTATGAGGAGATTAGGATAGA
Organism: Rhinoderma darwinii; assembly: GCF_050947455.1. Taxonomy (NCBI): domain Eukaryota; kingdom Metazoa; phylum Chordata; class Amphibia; order Anura; family Rhinodermatidae; genus Rhinoderma; species Rhinoderma darwinii. Next base: position 1,878,287 of record NW_027461776.1, read on the forward strand.
GATGTATGGAGAGGACAGGTTGTGGACAGGAGATTACATGTGGAGGTATCAGGAGATTAGGGTAGAGATGTATGGAGGGGACAGGTTGTGGACAGGAGATTACATGTGAGGAGGTATCAGGAGATTAGGGTAGAGATGTATGGGGAGGACAGGTTGTGGACAGGAGATTACATGTGAGGAGGTATCAGGAGATTAGGGTAGAGATGTATGGAGGGGACAGGTTGTGGACAGGAGATTACATGTGAGGAGGTATCAGGAGATTACATGTGGGGAGGTATCAGGAGATTACATGTGGGGGGATATCAGGAGATTAGGGTAGAGATGTATGGAGGGGACAGGTTGTGGACAGGAGATTACATGTGGGGAGGTATCAGGAGATTAGGGTAGAGATGTATGGAGAGGACAGGTTGTGGACAGGAGATTACATGTGGTGGTATCAGGAGATTAGGGTAGAGATGTATGGAGGGGACAGGTTGTGGACAGGAGATTACATGTGGTGGTATCAGGAGATTAGGGTAGAGATGTATGGAGGGGACAGGTTGTGGACAGGAGATTACATGTGAGGAGGTATCAGGAGATTAGGGTAGAGATGTATGGAGAGAACGGGTTGTGGACAGGAGATTACATGTGAGGAGGTATCAGGAGATTAGGGTAGAGATGTATGGAGAGGACAGGTTGTGGACAGGAGATTACATGTGAGGAGGTATCAGGAGATTAGGGTAGAGATGTATGGAGAGAACGGGTTGTGGACAGGAGATTACATGTGAGGGGTATCAGGAGATTAGGGTAGAGATGTATGGAGAGAACGGGTTGTGGACAGGAGATTACATGTGAGGGGTATCAGGAGATTAGGGTAGAGATGTATGGAGAGGACAGGTTGTGGACAGGAGATTACATGTGAGGAGGTATCAGGAGATTAGGGTAGAGATGTATGGAGAGGACAGGTTGTGGACAGGAGATTACATGTGAGGAGGTATCTGGAGATATGGGTAGAGATGTATGGAGAGGACAGGTTGTGGACAGGAGATTATATGTGAGGGCGTATCAGGAGATTAGGGTAGAGATGTATGGAGAGGACAGGTTGTGGACAGGAGATTACATGTGAGGTATCAGGATATTAGGGTAGAGATGTATGGAGAGGACAGGTTGTGGACAGGAGATTACATGTGAGGAGGTATCAGGAGATTAGGGTAGAGATGTATGGAGAGAACGGGTTGTGGACAGGAGATTACATGTGAGGGGTATCAGGAGATTAGGGTAGAGATGTATGGAGAGGACAGGTTGTGGACAGGAGATTACATGTGAGGAGGTATCAGGAGATTAGGGTAGAGATGTATGGAGAGGACAGGTTGTGGACAGGAGATTACATGTGAGGAGGTATCAGGAGATTAGGGTAGAGATGTATGGAGAGGACAGGTTGTGGACAGGAGATTACATGTGAGGAGGTATCAGGAGATTAGGGTAGCGATGTATGGAGAGGACAGGTTGTGGACAGGAGATTACATGTGGGGGGTATCAGGAGATTAGGGTAGAGATGTATGGAGAGGACAGGTTGTGGACAGGAGATTACATGTGAGGAGGTATCAGGAGATTAGGGTAGAGATGTATGGAGAGGACAGGTTGTGGACAGGAGATTACATGTGAGGAGGTATCAGGAGATTAGGGTAGAGATGTATGGAGAGGACAGGTTGTGGACAGGAGATTACATGTGAGGAGGTATCAGGAGATTAGGGTAGAGATGTATGGAGAGGACAGGTTGTGGACAGGAGATTACATGTGAGGAGGTATCGGGAGATTAGGGTAGAGATGTATGGAGGGGACAGGTTGTGGACAGGAGATTACATGTGAGGAGGTATCAGGAGATTAGGGTAGAGATGTATGGGGAGGACAGGTTGTGGACAGGAGATTACATGTGAGGAGGTATCAGGAGATTAGGGTAGAGATGTATGGAGGGGACAGGTTGTGGACAGGAGATTACATGTGAGGAGGTATCAGGAGATTACATGTGGGGAGGTATCAGGAGATTACATGTGGGGGGATATCAGGAGATTAGGGTAGAGATGTATGGAGGGGACAGGTTGTGGACAGGAGATTACATGTGGGGAGGTATCAGGAGATTAGGGTAGAGATGTATGGGGAGGACAGGTTGTGGACAGGAGATTACATGTGAGGAGGTATCAGGAGATTAGGGTAGAGATGTATGGAGGGGACAGGTTGTGGACAGGAGATTACATGTGAGGAGGTATCAGGAGATTAGGGTAGAGATGTATGGAGAGGACAGGTTGTGGACAGGAGATTACATGTGGGGAGGTATCAGGAGATTAGGGTAGAGATGTATGGGGAGGACAGGTTGTGAACAGGAGATTACATGTGGGGAGGTATCAGGAGATTAGGGTAGAAATGTATGGAGGGGACAGGTTGTGGACAGGAGATTACATGTGAGGAGGTATCAGGAGATTAGGGTAGAGATGTATGGAGAGGACAGGTTGTGGACAGGAGATTACATGTGGAGGTATCAGGAGATTAGGGTAGAGATGTATGGAGGGGACAGGTTGTGGACAGGAGATTACATGTGAGGAGGTATCAGGAGATTAGGGTAGAGATGTATGGGGAGGACAGGTTGTGGACAGGAGATTACATGTGAGGAGGTATCAGGAGATTAGGGTAGAGATGTATGGAGGGGACAGGTTGTGGACAGGAGATTACATGTGAGGAGGTATCAGGAGATTACATGTGGGGAGGTATCAGGAGATTACATGTGGGGAGATATCAGGAGATTAGGGTAGAGATGTATGGAGGGGACAGGTTGTGGACAGGAGATTACATGTGAGGTATCAGGAGATTAGGGTAGAGATGTATGGAGGGGACAGGTTGTGGACAGGAGATTACATGTGGGGAGGTATCAGGAGATTAGGGTAGAGATGTATGGGGAGGACAGGTTGTGGACAGGAGATTACATGTGAGGAGGTGTCAGGAGATTAGGGTAGAGATGTATGGAGGGGACAGGTTGTGGACAGGAGATTACATGTGAGGAGGTATCAGGAGATTAGGGTAGAGATGTATGGAGAGGACAGGTTGTGGACAGGAGATTACATGTGGGGAGGTATCAGGAGATTAGGGTAGAGATGTATGGAGAGGACAGGTTGTGAACAGGAGATTACATGTGAGGCGGTATCAGGAGATTAGGGTAGAAATGTATGGAGGGGACAGGTTGTGGACAGGAGATTACATGTGAGGAGGTATCAGGAGATTAGGGTAGAGATGTATGGAGGGGACAGGTTGTGGACAGGAGATTACATGTGAGGAGGTATCAGGAGATTAGGGTAGAGATGTATGGAGAGGACAGGTTGTGGACAGGAGATTACATGTGAGGAGGTATCAGGAGATTAGGGTAGAGATGTATGGAGAGGACAGGTTGTGGACAGGAGATTACATGTGAGGAGGTATCAGGAGATTAGGATAGAGATGTATGGAGGGGACAGGTTGTGGACAGGAGATTACATGTGGGGGGGGGGGTATCAGGAGATTAGGGTAGAGATGTATGGAGGGGACAGGTTGTGGACAGGAGATTACATGTGGGGGGGTATCAGGAGATTAGGGTAGAGATGTATGGAGGGGACAGGTTGTGGACAGGAGATTACATGTGGGGGGGTATCAGGAGATTAGGGTAGAGATGTATGGAGAGGACAGGTTGTGGACAGATTACATGTGGGGGGTATCAGGAGATTAGGGTAGAGATGTATGGAGAGGACAGGTTGTGGACAGGAGATTACATGTGAGGAGGTATCAGGAGATTAGGATAGAGATGTATGTAGAGGACAGGTTGTGGACAGGAGATTACATGTGGGGGGGGGGTATCAGGAGATTAGGGTAGAGATGTATGGAGGGGACAGGTTGTGGACAGGAGATTACATGTGGGGGGGTATCAGGAGATTAGGGTAGAGATGTATGGAGGGGACAGGTTGTGGACAGGAGATTACATGTGGGGGGGTATCAGGAGATTAGGGTAGAGATGTATGGAGAGGACAGGTTGTGGACGGTCTTGTTTGTCATGACAGAAATTAGAAGTAGATTCGCTGGTTGATGGATTGTTAAACGAGGACTGGTTATGCGTAGACGAGTTAGAGGAACAGACAATGGGTCAATCATTAGGCCGGATCCCGCATTAAACTGAGGTTTGAATAATTTTTCAGTCTAATTTGAGGAAATCTGCAACGGAGGCTCCAACGTAGAATGGAAAACAGTTTTAGACAAGAACCAATATCGAGCTGATAAATGGGAAGAAGTGAGCGGGTGACATTTTGGATGGTGACGTGTGGGGTCTATGGTGGGGATTAGAGCAGATTAGAAGGCAGAGCAGTGACGGGAACGTTTCGAGAACGTGTCTTACCTGAGTCATGGTGGTGGAGAGGAATAACCGCGGGGACCGATCACTTACAGTGGAGGGACCGTGAGGAGGCGCCACACACAGGAGTTATGTATTTGGAGGAAGGGTTGACATTGTGCGGACGATTCTTATCAGGTTATGAGATTGTAGAACAGACACAAGGACGTGGCGACATTAAGACTTATCAAACTTTCTGCCACCTCAAATATTGACAAACTCAACAATGTCACGTGTGACACCAGAACTCAACACACGTGCAGATCATATGTACAGGGCCGTCAGCTGTCCGACAACACACAGGGCGCAGAGACCACAACACACAGGGCGCAGAGACCACAACACACAGGGCGCAGAGACCACAACACACAGGGCGCAGAGACCACAACACACAGGGCGCAGAGACCACAACACACAGGGCGCAGAGACCACAACACACAGGGCGCAGAGACCACAACACACAGGGCGCAGAGACCACAACACACAGGGCGCAGAGACCACAACACACAGGGCGCAGAGACCACAACACACAGGGCGCAGAGACCACAACACACAGGGCGCAGAGACCACAACACACAGGGCGCAGAGACCACAACACACAGGGCGCAGAGACCACAACACACAGGGCGCAGAGACCACAACACACAGGGCGCAGAGACCACAACACACAGGGCGCAGAGACCACAACACACAGGGCGCAGAGACCACAACACACAGGGCGCAGAGACCACAACACACAGGGCGCAGAGACCACAACACACAGGGCGCAGAGACCACAACACACAGGGCGCAGAGACCACAACACACAGGGCGCAGAGACCACAACACACAGGGCGCAGAGACAACAACACACAGGGTGAGGGATGTGGATGAGGAGGGTCACTGATTGGGGGGGATGTGAATATAAAGGGTCACAGGGTGAGGGATGTGGATGAGGAGGGTCACTGATTGGGCGATGTGACTATAAAGGGTCACAGGATGAGGGATGTGGATGAGGAGGGTCACTGATTGGGGGATGTGAATATAAAGGGGCACAGGGTGAGGGATGTGGATGAGGAGGGTCACTGATTGGGGATGTGAATATAAAGGGTCACAGGGTGAGGGATGTGGATGAGGAGGGTCACTGATTGGGGATGTGAATATAAAGGGTCACAGGGTGAGGGATGAGGAGGGTCACTGATTGGGGGATGTGAATATAAAGGGTCACAGGATGAGGGATGTGGATGAGGAGGGTCACTGATTGGGGGATGTGAATATAAAGGGTCACAGGGTGAGGGATGTGGATGAGGAGGGTCACTGATTGGGGGGATGTGAATATAAAGGGTCACAGGGTGAGGGATGTAGATGAGGAGGGTCAATGATTGGGTGATGTGAATATAAAGGGTCACGGGGTGAGGGATGTGGATGAGGAGGGCCACTGATTGGGGGATGTGAATATAAAGGGTCACAGGGTGAGGGATGTGGATGAGGAGGGTCACTGATTGGGGATGTGAATATAAAGGGTCACGGGGTGAGGGATGTGGATGAGGAGGGTCACTGATTGGGGGGGATGTGAATATAAAGGGTCACGGGGTGAGGGATGTGGATGAGGAGGGTCAATGATTGGGGATGTGAATATAAAGGGTCACTGGGTGTGGGATGTGGATGAGGAGGGTCACTGATTGGGGGGGATGTGAATATAAAGGGTCACGGGGTGAGGGATGTGGGTGAGGAGGGTCAATGATTGGGGATGTGAATATAAAGGGTCACCCGGGTGTGGGATGTGGGTGAGGAGGGTCACTGATTGGGAGGGATGTGAATATAAAGGGTCACAGGATGAGGGATGTGGATGAGGAGGGTCACTGATTGGGGGATGTGAATATAAAGGGTCACAGGGTGAGGGATGTGGATGAGGAGGGTCACTGATTGGGGGATGTGAATATAAAGGGTCACAGTGTGAGGGATGTGGATGAAGAGGGTCACTGATTGGGGGATGTGAATATAAAGGGTCACAGGGTGAGGGATGTGGATGAAGAGGGTCACTGATTGGGGGATGTGAATATAAAGGGTCACAGGGTGAGGGATGTGGATGAGGAGGGTCACTGATTGGGGGATGTGAATATAAAGGGTCACAGTGTGAGGGATGTGGATGAAGAGGGTCACTGATTGGGGGATGTGACTATAAAGGGGCACAGGGTGAGGGATGTGGATGAAGAGGGTCACTGATTGAGGGGGATGTGAATATAAAGGGTCACAGGGTGAGGGATGTGGATGAGGAGGGTCACTGATTGGGGGATGTGAATATAAAGGGTCACAGTATGAGGGATGTGGATGAAGAGGGTCACTGATTGAGGGGGATGTGAATATAAAGGGTCACAGGGTGAGGGATGTGGATGAAGAGGGTCACTGATTGGGGGATGGGAATATAAAGGTCACAGGGTGAGGGATGTGGATGAGGAGGGTCACTGATTGGGGGATGTGAATATAAAGGGTCACAGGGTGAGGGTGTGGATGAGGAGGGTCACTGATTGGGGGATGTGAATATAAAGGGTCACAGGTTGAGGGATGTGGATGAGGAGGGTCACTGATTTGGGATGTGAATATAAAGGGTCACAGGGTGAGGGGTGTGGATGAGGAGGGTCACTGATTGGGGGATGTGAATATAAAGGGTCACAGGTTGACGGATGTGGATGAGGAGGGTCACTGATTTGGGATGTGAATATAAAGGGTCACAGGGTGAGGGGTGTGGATGAGGAGGGTCACTGATTGGGGGATGTGAATATAAAGGGTCACAGGGTGAGGGATGTGGATGAGGAGGGCCACTGATTGGGGGATGAGAATATAAAGGGTCACAGGGTGAGGGATGAGGAGGGTCACTGATTGGGGGATGTGAATATAAAGGGTCACAGGATGAGGGATGTGGATGAGGAGGGTCACTGATTGGGGGATGTGAATATAAAGGGTCACAGTGTGAGGGATGTGGATGAGAAGGGTCACTGATTGGGGGGATGTGAATATAAAGGGTCACAGGGTAAGGGATGTGGATGAGGAGGGGTCACTGATTGGGGGGGATGTGAATATAAAGGGTCACGGGGTGAGGGATGTGGGTGAGGAGGATCAATGATTGGGGATGTGAATATAAAGGGTCACAGGGTGAGGGATGTGGATGAGGAGGGTCACTGATTTGGGATGTGAATATAAAGGGTCACAGGGTGAGGGATGTGGATGAGGAGGGCCACTGATAAGGGGATGTGAATATAAAGGGTCACTGGGTGAGGGATGTGGATGAGGAGGGTCACTGATTGGGGGATGTGAATATAAAGGGTCACAGGGTGAGGGATGTGGATGAAGAGGGTCACTGATTGGGGGATGTGAATATAAAGGGTCACAGGGTGAGGGATGTGGATGAGGAGGGTCACTGATTGGGGGATGTGAATATAAAGGGTCACAGGTTGAGGGATGTGGATGAGGAGGGTCACTGATTTGGGATGTGAATATAAAGGGTCACAGGGTGAGGGGTGTGGATGAGGAGGGTCACTGATTGGGGGATGTGAATATAAAGGGTCACAGGTTGAGGGATGTGGATGAGGAGGGTCACTGATTTGGGATGTGAATATAAAGGGTCACAGGGTGAGGGGTGTGGATGAGGAGGGTCACTGATTGGGGGATGTGAATATAAAGGGTCAAAGGTGAGGGATGTGGATGAGGAGGGCCACTGATTGGGGGATGAGAATATAAAGGGTCACAGGGTGAGGGATGAGGAGGGTCACTGATTGGGGGATGTGAATATAAAGGGTCACAGGATGAGGGATGTGGATGAGGAGGGTCACTGATTGGGGGATGTGAATATAAAGGGTCACAGTGTGAGGGATGTGGATGAGAAGGGTCACTGATTGGGGGGATGTGAATATAAAGGGTCACAGGGTAAGGGATGTGGATGAGGAGGGTCACTGATTGGGGGGGATGTGAATATAAAGGGTCACGGGGTGAGGGATGTGGGTGAGGAGGATCAATGATTGGGGATGTGAATATAAAGGGTCACAGGGTGAGGGATGTGGATGAGGAGGGTCACTGATTTGGGATGTGAATATAAAGGGTCACAGGGTGAGGGATGTGGATGAGGAGGGCCACTGATTGGGGGATGAGAATATAAAGGGTCACAGGGTGAGGGATGTGGATGAGGAGGGTCACTGATTGGGGGGGATGTGAATATAAAGGGGCACAGGGTGAGGGATGTGGATGAGGAGGGTCACTGATTGGGGGGGATGTGAATATAAAGGGGCACAGGGTGAGGGATGTGGATGAGGAGGGTCACTGATTGGGGGGGATGTGAATATAAAGGGGCACAGGGTGAGGGATGTGGATGAGGAGGGTCACTGATTGGGGGATGTGAATATAAAGGGTCACAGGTTGAGGGATGTGGATGAGGAGGGTCACTGATTGGGGATGTGAATATAAAGGGTCACTGGGTGAGGGATGTGGATGAGGAGGGTCACTGATTGGGGGATGTGAATATAAAGGGTCACAGGGTGAGGGATGTGGATGAAGAGGGTCACTGATTGGGGGATGTGAATATAAAGGGTCACAGGGTGAGGGATGTGGATGAGGAGGGTCACTGATTGGGGGATGTGAATATAAAGGGTCACAGTGTGAGGGATGTGGATGAAGAGGGTCACTGATTGGGGGCTGTGACTATAAAGGGGCACAGGGTGAGGGATGTGGATGAAGAGGGTCACTGATTGAGGGGGATGTGACTATAAAGGGTCACAGGGTGAGGGATGTGGATGAAGAGGGTCACTGATTGGGGGATGGGAATATAAAGGGTCACAGGGTGAGGGATGTGGATGAGGAGGGTCACTGATTGGGGGATGTGAATATAAAGGGTCACAGGGTGAGGGGTGTGGATGAGGAGGGTCACTGATTGGGGGATGTGAATATAAAGGGTCACAGGGTGAGGGGTGTGGATGAGGAGAGTCACTGATTGGGTGATATGAATATAAAGGGTCACAGGGTGAGGGATGTGGATGAGGAGGGTCACTGATTGGGGGATGTGAATATAAAGGGTCACAGGGTGAGGGGTGTGGATGAGGAGGGTCACTGATTGGGGGATGTGAATATAAAGGGTCACAGGGTGAGGGGTGTGGATGAGGAGGGTCACTGATTGGGGGATGTGAATATAAAGGGTCACAGGGTGAGGGATGTGGATGAGGAGGGTCACTGATTTGGGATGTGAATATAAAGGGTCACAGGGTGAGGGATGTGGATGAGGAGGGCCACTGATTGGGGGATGTGAATATAAAGGGTCACAGGGTGAGGGGTGTGGATGAGGAGGGTCACTGATTGGGGGATGTGAATATAAAGGGTCACAGGGTGAGGGATGTGGATGAGGAGGGTCACTGATTGGGGGGGGATGTGAATATAAAGGGTCACAGGGTGAGGGATGTGGATGAGGAGGGTCACTGATTGGGGGGGATGTGACTATAAAGGGTCAAAGGATGAGGGATGTGGATGAGGAGGGTCACTGATTCGGCGATGTGAATATAAAGGATTACAGGGTGAGGGATGTGGATGAGGAGGGTCACTGATTGGGGGGATGTGAATATAAAGGGGCACAGGGTGAGGGATGTGGATGAGGAGGGTCACTGATTTGGGATGTGAATATAAAGGGTTACAGGGTGAGGGATGTGGATGAGGAGGGTCACTGATTGGGGATGTGAATATAAAGGGTCACAGGGTAAGGGATGTGGATGAGGAGGGTCACTGATTGGGGGATGTGACTATAAAGGGTCACAGGGTGAGGGATGTGGATGAGGAGGGTCAATGATTGGGGATGTGAATATAAAGGGTCACTGGGTGTGGGATGTGGATGAGGAGGGGTCACTGATTGGGGGATGTGATTATAAAGGGTCACGGGGTGAGGGATGAGGAGGGTCACTGATTGGGGGGGATGTGAATATAAAGGGTCACGGGGTGAGGGATGTGGGTGAGGAGGGTCACTGATTGGGAGGGATGTGAATATAAAGGGGCACAGGGTGAGGGATGTGGATGAGGAGGGTCACTGATTGGGGGATGTGAATATAAAGGGTCACAGGTTGAGGGATGTGGATGAGGAGGGTCACTGATTGGGGATGTGAATATAAAGGGTCACAGGGTGAGGGATGTGGATGAGGAGGGTCACTGATTTGGGATGTGAATATAAAGGGTTACAGGGTGAGGGATGTGGATGAGGAGGGTCAATGATTAGGGATGTGAATATAAAGGGTCACTGGGTGTGGGATGTGGATGAGGAGGGTCACTGATTGGGGGATGTGAATATAAAGGGTCACGGGGTGAGGGATGTGGATGAGGAGGGTCACTGATTGGGGGGGATGTGAATATAAAGGGTCACGGGGTGAGGGATGTGGGTGAGGAGGGTCACTGGGGATGTGAATATAAAGGGTCACCGGGTGTGGGATGTGGGTGAGGAGGGTCACTGATTGGGAGGGATGTGAATATAAAGGGTCACAGGGTGAGGGATGTGGATGAGGAGGGTCACTGATTGGGAGGGATGTGAATATAAAGGGTCACAGGGTGAGGGATGTGGATGAGGAGGGTCACTGATTGGGAGGGATGTGAATATAAAGGGTCACAGTATGAGGGATGTGGATGAAGAGGGTCACTGATTGGGGGATGTGAATATAAAGGGTCACAGGGTGAGGGATGTGGATGAAGAGGGTCACTGATTGGGGGATGTGAATATAAAGGGTCACAGTATGAGGGATGTGGATGAAGAGGGTCACTGATTGAGGGGGATGTGAATATAAAGGGTCACAGGGTGAGGGATGTGGATGAAGAGGGTCACTGATTGGGGGATGTGAATATAAAGGGTCACAGGGTGAGGGATGTGGATGAGGAGGGTCACTGATTGGGGGATGTGAATATAAAGGGTCACAGGGTGAGGGGTGTGGATGAGGAGGGTCACTGATTGGGGGATGTGAATATAAAGGGTCACAGGTTGAGGGATGTGGATGAGGAGGGTCACTGATTTGGGATGTGAATATAAAGGGTCACAGGGTGAGGGATGTGGATGAGGAGGGTCACTGATTGGGGGATGTGAATATAAAGGGTCACAGGATGAGGGATGTGGATGAGGAGGGTCACTGATTGGGGGATGTGAATATAAAGGGTCACAGGGTGAGGGATGTGGATGAGGGGGGTCACTGATTGGGGGGGATGTGAATATAAAGGGTCACAGGGTGAGGGATGTGGATGAGGAGGGTCACTGATTGGGCGATGTGACTATAAAGGGTCACAGGGTGAGGGATGTGGATGAGGAGGGTCACTGATTGGGGGGATGTGAATATAAAGGGTCACAGGGTAAGGGATGTGGATGAGGAGAGTCACTGATTGGGGGATATGAATATAAAGGGTCACAGGGTGAGGGATGTGGATGAGGAGGGTCACTGATTGGGGATGTGAATATAAAGGGTCACAGGGTGAGGGATGTAGATGAAGAGGGTCACTGATTGGGGGATGTGAATATAAAGGGTCACAGGGTGAGGGATGTGGATGAGGAGGGTCACTGATTGGGGGGGATGTGAATATAAAGGGTCACAGGGTGAGGGATGTGGATGAGGAGGGTCACTGATTGGGGGGGATGTGAATATAAAGGGGCACAGGGTGAGGGGTGTGGATGAGGAGGGTCACTGATTGGGGGATGTGAATATAAAGGGTCACAGTATGAGGGATGTGGATGAAGAGGGTCACTGATTGAGGGGGATGTGAATATAAAGGGTCACAGGGTGAGGGATGTGGATGAGGAGGGTCACTGATTGGGGGGGATGTGAATATAAAGGGGCACAGGGTGAGGGATGTGGATGAGGAGGGTCACTGATTGGGGGGGATGTGAATATAAAGGGGCACAGGGTGAGGGATGTGGATGAGGAGGGTCACTGATTGGGGGGGATGTGAATATAAAGGGGCACAGGGTGAGGGATGTGGATGAGGAGGGTCACTGATTGGGGGGGATGTGAATATAAAGGGGCACAGGGTGAGGGGTGTGGATGAGGAGGGTCACTGATTGGGGGATGTGAATATAAAGGGTCACAGGGTGAGGGATGTGGATGAGGAGGGTCACTGATTTGGGATGTGAATATAAAGGGTCACAGGGTGAGGGATGTGGATGAGGAGGGTCACTGATTGGGGGATGTGAATATAAAGGGTCACAGGGTGAGGGATGTGGATGAGGAGGGTCACTGATTGGGGGATGTGAATATAAAGGGTCACAGGGTGAGGGATGTGGATGAAGAGGGTCACTGATTGGGGGATGTGAATATAAAGGGTCACAGGGTGAGGGATGTGGATGAAGAGGGTCACTGATTGGGGGATGTGAATATAAAGGGTCACGGGGTGAGGGATGAGGAGGGTCACTGATTGGGGGGGATGTGAATATAAAGGGTCACGGGGTGAGGGATGTGGGTGAGGAGGGTCACTGATTGGGGATGTGAATATAAAGGGTCACAGGGTGAGGGATGTGGATGAAGAGGGTCACTGATTGGGGGATGTGAATATAAAGGGTCACTGGGTGAGGGATGTGGATGAGGAGGGTCACTGATTGGGGGGGATGTGAATATAAAGGGGCACAGGGTGAGGGATGTGGATGAGGAGGGTCACTGATTGGGGGATGTGAATATAAAGGGTCACAGGGTGAGGGATGTGGATGAGGAGGGTCACTGATTGGGGGATGTGAATATAAAGGGTCACAGGGTGAGGGATGTGGATGAGGAGGGTCACTGGGGATGTGAATATAAAGGGGCACAGGGTGAGGGATGTGGATGAGGAGAGTCACTGATTGGGGGATGTGAATATAAAGGGTCACAGGGTGAGGGATGTGGATGAGGGGGGTCACTGATTTGGGATGTGAATATAAAGGGTCACAGGGTGAGGGATGTGGATGAGGAGGGTCACTGATTGGGGGATGTGAATATAAAGGGTCACAGGGTGAGGGATGTGGATGAGGAGGGTCACTGATTGGGGGATGTGAATATAAAGGGTCACAGGGTGAGGGATGTGGATGAGGAGGGTCACTGATTGGGGGGGATGTGAATATAAAGGGTCACAGGGTGAGGGATGTGGATGAAGAGGGTCACTGATTGGGGGATGTGAATATAAAGGGTCACAGGGTGAGGGATGTGGATGAGAAGGGTCACTGATTGGGGGATGTGAATATAAAGGGTCACAGTATGAGGGATGTGGATGAAGAGGGTCACTGATTGAGGGGGATGTGAATATAAAGGGTCACAGGGTGAGGGATGTGGATGAGGAGGGTCACTGATTGGGGATGTGAATATAAAGGGTCACAGGGTGAGGGATGTGGATGAGGAGGGTCACTGATTGGGGGATGTGAATATAAAGGGTCACAGGGTGAGGGATGTGGATGAGGAGGGTCACTGATTTGGGATGTGAATATAAAGGGTCACAGGGTGAGGGATGTGGATGAGGAGGGCCACTGATTGGGGGATGTGAATATAAAGGGTCACAGGGTGAGGGATGTGGATGAGGAGGGTCACTGATTGGGGGATGTGAATATAAAGGGTCACAGGATGAGGGATGTGGATGAGGAGGGTCACTGATTCGGGGATGTGAATATAAAGGGTCACAGGGTGAGGGATGTGGATGAGGAGGGTCACTGATTGGGGGGATGTGAATATAAAGGGTCACAGGGTGAGGGGTGTGGATGAGGAGGGTCACTGATTGGGGGGATGTGAATATAAAGGGTCACGGGGTGAGGGATGTGGGTGAGGAGGGTCACTGATTGGGGGATGTGAATATAAAGGGTCACAGGGTAAGGGATGTGGATGAGGAGAGTCACTGATTGGGTGATATGAATATAAAGGGTCACAGGGTGAGGGATGTGGATGAGGAGGGTCACTGATTGGGGGATGTGAATATAAAGGGTCACAGGGTGAGGGATGTGGATGAGGAGGGTCACTGATTTGGGATGTGAATATAAAGGGTCACAGGGTGAGGGATGTGGATGAGGAGGGTCACTGATTGGGGGATGTGAATATAAAGGGTCACAGGGTGAGGGGTGTGGATGAGGAGGGTCACTGATTGGGGGATGTGAATATAAAGGGTCACAGGGTGAGGGATGTGGATGAGGAGGGTCACTGATTTGGGATGTGAATATAAAGGGTCACAGGGTGAGGGATGTGGATGAGGAGGGCCACTGATTGGGGGATGTGAATATAAAGGGTCACAGGGTGAGGGGTGTGGATGAGGAGGGTCACTGATTGGGGGATGTGAATATAAAGGGTCACAGGGTGAGGGATGTGGATGAGGAGGGTCACTGATTGGGGGGGGATGTGAATATAAAGGGTCACTGGGTGAGGGATGTGGATGAGGAGGGTCACTGATTGGGGGGGATGTGACTATAAAGGGTCAAAGGATGAGGGATGTGGATGAGGAGGGTCACTGATTCGGCGATGTGAATATAAAGGATCACAGGGTGAGGGATGTGGATGAGGAGGGTCACTGATTGGGGGATGTGAATATAAAGGGTCACAGGATGAGGGATGTGGATGAGGAGGGTCACTGATTTGGGATGTGAATATAAAGGGTTACAGGGTGAGGGATGTGGATGAGGAGGGTCACTGATTGGGGATGTGAATATAAAGGGTCACAGGGTAAGGGATGTGGATGAGGAGGGTCACTGATTGGGGGATGTGACTATAAAGTGTCACAGGGTGAGGGATGTGGATGAGGAGGGTCAATGATTGGGGATGTGAATATAAAGGGTCACTGGGTGTGGGATGTGGATGAGGAGGGTCACTGATTGGGGGATGTGAATATAAAGGGTCACGGGGTGAGGGATGAGGAGGGTCACTGATTGGGGGGGATGTGAATATAAAGGGTCACGGGGTGAGGGATGTGGGTGAGGAGGGTCAATGATTGGGGATGTGAATATAAAGGGTTACCGGGTGTGGGATGTGGGTGAGGAGGGTCACTGATTGGGAGGGATGTGAATATAAAGGGGCACAGGGTGAGGGATGTGGATGAGGAGGGTCACTGATTGGGGGATGTGAATATAAAGGGTCACAGGTTGAGGGATGTGGATGAGGAGGGTCACTGATTGGGGATGTGAATATAAAGGGTCACAGGGTGAGGGATGTGGATGAGGAGGGTCACTGATTTGGGATGTGAATATAAAGGGTTACAGGGTGAGGGATGTGGATGAGGAGGGTCAATGATTAGGGATGTGAATATAAAGGGTCACTGGGTGAGGGATGTGGGTGAGGAGGGTCAATGATTGGGGATGTGAATATAAAGGGTTACCGGGTGTGGGATGTGGATGAGGAGGGTCACTGATTGGGGGATGTGAATATAAAGGGTCACGGGGTGAGGGATGAGGAGGGTCACTGATTGGGGGGGATGTGAATATAAAGGGTCACGGGGTGAGGGATGTGGGTGAGGAGGGTCAATGATTGGGGATGTGAATATAAAGGGTTACCGGGTGTGGGATGTGGATGAGGAGGGTCACTGATTGGGGGATGTGAATATAAAGGGTCACGGGGTGAGGGATGTGGATGAGGAGGGTCACTGATTGGGGGGGATGTGAATATAAAGGGTCACGGGGTGAGAGATGTGGGTGAGGAGGGTCAATGATTGGGGATGTGAATATAAAGGGTCACCGGGTGTGGGATGTGGGTGAGGAGGGTCACTGATTGGGAGGGATGTGAATATAAAGGGTCACAGGGTGAGGGATGTGGATGAGGAGGGTCACTGATTGGGAGGGATGTGAATATAAAGGGTCACAGGGTGAGGGATGTGGATGAGGAGGGTCACTGATTGGGAGGGATGTGAATATAAAGGGTCACAGTATGAGGGATGTGGATGAAGAGGGTCACTGATTGGGGGATGTGAATATAAAGGGTCACAGGGTGAGGGATGTGGATGAAGAGGGTCACTGATTGGGGGATGTGAATATAAAGGGTCACAGTATGAGGGATGTGGATGAAGAGGGTCACTGATTGAGGGGGATGTGAATATAAAGGGTCACAGGGTGAGGGATGTGGATGAAGAGGGTCACTGATTGGGGGATGTGAATATAAAGGGTCACAGGGTGAGGGATGTGGATGAGGAGGGTCACTGATTGGGGGATGTGAATATAAAGGGTCACAGGGTGAGGGGTGTGGATGAGGAGGGTCACTGATTGGGGGATGTGAATATAAAGGGTCACAGGTTGAGGGATGTGGATGAGGAGGGTCACTGATTTGGGATGTGAATATAAAGGGTCACAGGGTGAGGGATGTGGATGAGGAGGGTCACTGATTGGGGGATGTGAATATAAAGGGTCACAGGATGAGGGATGTGGATGAGGAGGGTCACTGATTGGGGGATGTGAATATAAAGGGTCACAGTATGAGGGATGTGGATGAGAAGGGTCACTGATTGGGGGGGGATGTGAATATAAAGGGTCACATGGTGAGGGATGTGGATGAGGAGGGTCACTGATTGGGCGATGTGACTATAAAGGGTCACAGGGTGAGGGATGTGGATGAGGAGGGTCACTGATTGGGGGGATGTGAATATAAAGGGTCACAGGGTAAGGGATGTGGATGAGGAGGGTCACTGATTGGGGATGTGAATATAAAGGGTCACAGGGTGAGGGATGTAGATGAAGAGGGTCACTGATTGGGGGATGTGAATATAAAGGGTCACAGGGTGAGGGATGTGGATGAGGAGGGTCACTGATTGGGGGGGATGTGAATATAAAGGGTCACAGGGTGAGGGATGTGGATGAGGAGGGTCACTGATTGGGCGATGTGACTATAAAGGGTCACAGGATGAGGGATGTGGATGAGGAGGGTCAGTGATTCGGCGATGTGACTATAAAGGGTCACAGGGTGAGGGATGTGGATGAGGAGGGTCACTGATTGGGGGGATGTGAATATAAAGGGTCACAGGGTGAGGGATGTAGATGAGGAGGGTCAATGATTGGGAGATGTGAATATAAAGGGTCACAGGGTGAGGGATGTGGATGAGGAGGGTCACTGATTGGGCGATGTGACTATAAAGGGTCACAGGGTGAGGGATGTGGATGAGGAGGGTCACTGATTGGGGGGGATGTGAATATAAAGGGTCACGGGGTGAGGGATGTGGGTGAGGAGGGTCAATGATTGGGGATGTGAATATAAAGGGTCACAGGGTGAGGGATGAGGATGGTCACTGTTTGGGGATGTGAATATAAAGGGTCACAGGGTGAGGGATGTGGATGAGGAGGGTCACTGATTGGGGGATGTGAATATAAAGGGTCACAGGATGAGGGATGTGGATGAGGAGGGCCACTGATTGGGGGATGTGAATATAAAGGGTCACAGTATGAGGGATGTGGATGAGGAGGGTCACTGATTGGGCGATGTGACTATAAAGGTTCACAGGGTGAGGGATGTGGATGAGGAGGGTCACTGATTGGGCGATGTGACTATAAAGGGTCACAGGGTGAGGGATGTGGATGAGGAGGGTCACTGATTGGGGGGATGTGAATATAAAGGGTCACAGGGTGAGGGATGTGGATGAGGAGGGTCACTGATTGGGGGATGTGAATATAAAGGGTCACAGGATGAGGGATGTGGATGAGGAGGGCCACTGATTGGGGGATGTGAATATAAAGGGTCACAGTATGAGGGATGTGGATGAGGAGGGTCACTGATTGGGCGATGTGACTATAAAGGTTCACAGGGTGAGGGATGTGGATGAGGAGGGTCACTGATTGGGCGATGTGACTATAAAGGGTCACAGGGTGAGGGATGTGGATGAGGAGGGTCACTGATTGGGGGGATGTGAATATAAAGGGTCACAGGGTGAGGGATGTGGATGAGGAGGGTCACTGATTGGGGATGTGAATATAAAGGGTCACAGGGTGAGGGAAGTGGGTTATGGTTACTATTGTTTAACCCTTGCATGGCCTTAGTTTCTTTCTTACCTTATTCAGAAGAAAATCCATTGAGCGTGACTATGTGGACAAGGCGTCACAACACAGGGACGATTAACCCCTCCATAACAATGGAACACGTAATCTGTAGCTTTAACTGTTTCTTGACTGTAGTAAATACTGCAAACGGCCGGGTAACCAGGGAGGGAGTCCCTGAATATCCACATTAACCAGATCCCACCCGGGGACTCAGCTGTGTATCCAGGAGCGACTGCAGTTACTGATTAACCAGGGCGCAAACAGATGGAATCCGAAAGATAGAGGCAGGAAGTCATAAAAACAGGGACACCTGCACCCAACAAATACAGGCGCTCCCTACCTAATATCACACATGTCATACAGACGCTCCCCACGTAATATCACACATGTAATACAGACGCTCCCTACCTAATATCACACATGTAATACAGACGCTCCCTACCTAATATCACACATGTAATACAGACACTCCCCACGTAATATCACACATGTAATACAGGCGCTCCCTACCTAATATCACACATGTCATACAGACGCTCCCCACGTAATATCACACATGTAATACAGACGCTCCCTACCTAATATCACACATGTAATACAGACGCTCCCTCCGTAATATCACACATGTAATACAGGCGCTCCCTACCTAATATCACACATGTAATACAGACGCTCCCTACCTAATATCACACATGTAATACAGACGCTCCCTCCGTAATATCACACATGTAATACAGGCGCTCCCTACCTAATATCACACATGTAATACAGGCGCTCCCTACCTAATATCACACATGTAATACAGGCGCTCCCTACCTAATATCACACATGTAATACAGACGCTCTCTACCTAATATCACACATGTAATACAGACGCTCCATCCGTAATATCACACATGTAATAAAGACGCTCCCTCCGTAATATCACACATGTAATACAGGCGCTCCCTCCGTAATATCACACATGTAATACAGGCGCTCCCTACCTAATATCACACATGTAATACAGACGCTCCCTACCTAATATCACACATGTAATACAGACGCTCCCCACGTAATATCACACATGTAATACAGGCGCTCCCTACCTAATATCACACATGTCATACAGACGCTCCCTACCTAATATCACACATGTAATACAGGCGCTCCCTACCTAATATCACACATGTAATACAGACGCTCCCCACGTAATATCACACATGTAATACAGGCGCTCCCTACCTAATATCACACATGTAATACAGACGCTCCCCACCTAATATCACACATGTAATACAGACGCTCCCTACCTAATATCACACATGTAATACAGACGCTCCCTCCGTAATATCACACATGTAATACAGGCGCTCCCTACCTAATATCACACATGTAATACAGACGCTCCCTACCTAATATCACACATGTAATACAGACGCTCCCTCCGTAATATCACACATGTAATACAGACGCTCCCTACCTAATATCACACATGTAATACAGACGCTCCCTACCTAATATCACACATGTAATACAGACGCTCCCTACCTAATATCACACATGTAATACAGACGCTCCCTACCTAATATCACACATGTAATACAGACGCTCCCTACCTAATATCACACATGTCATACAGACGCTCCCTACCTAATATCACACATGTAATACAGACGCTCCCTACCTAATATCACACATGTAATTCAGGCGCTCCCTACCTAATATCACACATGTAATACAGACGCTCCCTACCTAATATCACACATGTAATACAGGCGCTCCCTACCTAATATCACACATGTAATACAGACGCTCCCTACCTAATATCACACATGTAATACAGGCGCTCCCTACCTAATATCACACATGTAATACAGACGCTCCCTACCTAATATCACACATGTCATACAGACGCTCCCTACCTAATATCACACATGTAATACAGACGCTCCCTACCTAATATCACACATGTAATACAGGCGCTCCCTACCTAATATCACACATGTAATACAGACGCTCTCTACCTAATATCACACATGTAATACAGACGCTCCGTCCGTAATATCACACATGTAATAAAGACGCTCCCTACCTAATATCACACATGTAATAAAGACGCTCCGTCCGTAATATCACACATGTAATAAAGACGCTCCCTCCGTAATATCACACATGTAATACAGACACTCCCTACCTAATATCACACATGTAATACAGACGCTCCCTACCTAATATCACACATGTAATACAGACGCTCCCCGTGTAATATCACACATGTAATAAAGACGCTCCCTCCGTAATATCATACATGTAATAAAGACGCTCCGTCCGTAATATCACACATGTAATACAGACGCTCCCTACCTAATATCACACATGTAATACAGACCCTCACCCGCGTAATATCACACATGTAATAAAGACACTCCCTACCTAATATCACACATGTAATACAGACGCTCCCTACCTAATATCACACATGTAATACAGACGCTCCCTCCGTAATATCACACATGTAATACAGACGCTCCCTCCGTAATATCACACATGTAATACAGACGCTCCCTCCGTAATATCACACATGTAATACAGACGCTCCTGTGTAATATCACACATGTAATACAGGCGCTCCCTACCTAATATCACACATGTAATACAGACGCTCCCTCCGTAATATCACACATGTAATACAGACGCTCCCTACCTAATATCACACATGTAATACAGGCGCTCCCTACCTAATATCACACATGTAATACAGACGCTCCCTACCTAATATCACACATGTAATACAGACGCTCCCTCCGTAATATCACACATGTAATAAAGACGCTCCCTACCTAATATCACACATGTAATACAGACGCTCCCTACCTAATATCACACATGTAATACAGACGCTCCCTCCGTAATATCACACATGTAATACAGACGCTCCGTCCGTAATATCACACATGTAATACAGACGCTCCCCACCTAATATCACACATGTAATACAGACGCTCCCTACCTAATATCACACATGTAATTCAGGCGCTCCCTACCTAATATCACACATGTAATACAGGCGCTCCCTACCTAATATCACACATGTAATACAGACGCTCCCTACCTAATATCACACATGTAATACAGACGCTCCCGTGTAATATCACACATGTAATACAGACGCTCCCTCCGTAATATCACACATGTAATACAGACGCTCCCTACCTAATATCACACATGTAATACAGACGCTCCCTCCGTAATATCACACATGTAATACAGACGCTCCCTCCGTAATATCACACATGTAATACAGACGCTCCCTCCGTAATATCACACATGTAATACAGACGCTCCCTACCTAATATCACACATGTAATACAGACGCTCCCTCCGTAATATCACACATGTAATACAGACGCTCCCTACCTAATATCACACATGTAATAAAGACGCTCCGTCCGTAATATCACACATGTAATAAAGACGCTCCCTCCGTAATATCACACATGTAATAAAGACGCTCCGTCCGTAATATCACACATGTAATACAGACGCTCCCTACCTAATATCACACATGTAATACAGACCCTCACCCGCGTAATATCACACATGTAATAAAGACACTCCCTACCTAATATCACACATGTAATAAAGACGCTCCCTACCTAATATCACACATGTAATACAGACGTTCCCTACCTAATATCACACATGTAATACAGACGCTCCCTCCGTAATATCACACATGTAATACAGACGCTCCCTCCGTAATATCACACATGTAATACAGACGCTCCCTCCGTAATATCACACATGTAATACAGGCGCTCCCTACCTAATATCTCACATGTAATACAGACGCTCCCTCCGTAATATCACACATGTAATACAGACGCTCCCGTGTAATATCACACATGTAATACACACGCTCTCTACCTAATATCACACATGTAATACAGACGCTCCCTACCTAATATCACACATGTAATACAGGCGCTCCCTACCTAAATCACACATGTAATACAGACGCTTCCTACCTAATATCACACATGTAATAAAGACGCTCCCTACCTAATATCACACATGTAATAAAGACGCTCCCTACCTAATATCACACATGTAATACAGACGCTCCCTACCTAATATCACACATGTAATACAGACACTCCCCACGTAATATCACACATGTAATACAGGCGCTCCCTACCTAATATCACACATGTAATACAGACGCTCCCTACCTAATATCACACATGTAATAAAGACGCTCCCTACCTAATATCACACATGTAATACAGACGCTCCCTCCGTAATATCACACATGTAATAAAGACGCTCCCGTGTAATATCACACATGTAATACAGACGCTCCCCGTGTAATATCACATGTAATACAGACGCTCCCTACCTAATATCACACATGTAATACAGACGCTCCCTACCTAATATCACACATGTAATACAGACGTTCCCTCCGTAATATCACACATGTAATACAGACGCTCCCCGTGTAATATCACACATGTAATACAGACACTCCCCATGTAATATCACACATGTAATAGACACTCCCTATGTAATATCACACATGTAATACAGACACACCCTACCTAATATCACACATGTAATACAGACGCTCCCTACCTAATATCACACATATACTACAGACGCTCCCTCCGTAATATCACATGTAATAAAGACGCTCCCTCCGTAATATATCACACATGTAATACAGACGCTCCCTACGTAATGTCACACATGTAATACATACGCTCCCCGCGTAATATCACACATGTAATACAGACGCTCCCCATGTAATATCACACATGTAATAAAGACTCTCCCTACCTAATATCACACATGTAATACAGACGCTCCCCGTGTAATATCACACATGTAATAAAGACGTTACCCTACCTCAGGGGTGGGATCCGGCCTGTTCGCTCCGGTACTCCCGAAGCGGTTGTTTAAATTTACAGCCGTTTCACAGAACCGGGTGAAGCAGGAAGCCGGAACCGGTCCCCTGCACTCAAATGTACCAACGTCGTTAGGACGCGGATACACTTGAGTAGCCTAGTGCTGCCCTTCGGCGCTTTAGTGATGATGCAGTATGACGTCATCGCGCCGCTGCATCATTCCGCTGGAGGACTGGCGCCGCTGGAGGTTGGCGCGAGAACGGGACAGGTAATAATATAATGTGTTTTTTTGCCTTTTCCTTCTACTATGGGCAGCGTTGGGAGCCTTATCTATAGGGGACTATACAAGCAACAGTAACTACAGAGGACAATACATAGGTAGTAACTATAGTGGACAATACATAGGGAACAGTTACTACAGGGGACTATATAGGTAACAGTAACTACAGGGGACAAGACATAGGTAACACTAACTACAGGGGATTATATAGGGAACACTAATTACAGGGGACTATATAGGGAACAGTAACTACAGGGGACTATATAGGGAACTAACTACAGGGGTCTGTAGGAAACAGTAACTACAGGGGACTATATAGGGAACAGTAACTGCAGGGGACTATATAGGGCTCACTAACTACAGGGGACTATATAGGGCTCACTAACTACAGGGGACTATATAGGGAACACGAACTACAGGGGACTATATAGGGAACAGTAACAATAGCGGACAATATAGGGAACAGTAACTACAAGGGACTAAGTAGGGAACAGTAACTACAAGGGACTAAGTAGGGAAGAGTAACTACAGGGGACTACATAGGGAACAGTAACTACAGGGAACTATATAGGGAACAGTAACTACTGGGGACTATATAGGGATCACTAACTACAGTGGACTATATAGGGAACAGTAACTACAGGGGACTATATAGGGAACTAACTACAGGGGTCTGTAGGAAACAGTAAAAACAGGGGACTATATATGGAACAGTAACTGCAGGGGACTATATAGGGATCACTAACTACAGGGGACTATATAGGGAACACTAACTACAGGGGACTATATAGGGAACACTAACTACAGGGGACTATATAGGGAACAGTAACTACAGGGGACTACATAGGGAACAGTAACTACAGGGGACTATATAGGGAACAGTAACTACAGGGGACTATATAGGGAACAGTAACTACAGTGGACTATATAGGGAACAGTAACTACAGAGGCTAT
This sequence comes from Rhinoderma darwinii, assembly GCF_050947455.1. Lineage (NCBI taxonomy): Eukaryota > Metazoa > Chordata > Amphibia > Anura > Rhinodermatidae > Rhinoderma > Rhinoderma darwinii. The sequence goes on from NW_027461776.1 coordinate 1,902,724, forward strand.
ATAGGGAACAGTAACTACAGGGTACTATATAGGGAACAGTAACTACAGGGTACTACATAGGGAACACTAACTACAGGGGACTATATAGGGAACATGAACTACAGGGGACTATATAGGGGCCCTTATCTACAGGAAATTCCACAGGGGGCCCTACCTAGAGAGAATGCGACATGGGGCCATATCTACAGGGAACGCCACAGAGGGCCCTATCTACAGGGGACACTACAGGGAATGCTACAGTGAATGCCACAGGGGGCTCGATCTACAGGGAACACTACTACCTACAGAAGGCTCTACTGGGGGCACTATCTACAGAGGGCTCTATGGGGAGAACTATCTATAGAGGGCTCTACTGGGAGCACTATCTACAAGGGGCACTGTATGTGGTGCATTACTTTACAGTGTTTGACAATTTTATTCAGGAGCACAGTGTATAGTACTATTATATTCAGGAGTACAGTGTATAGTACTATTATATTCAGGAGCGCAGTGTATAGTACTATTATATTCAGGAGCGCAGTGTATAGTACTATTATATTCAGGAGTACAGTGTATAGTACTATTATATTCAGGAGTACAGTGTATAGTACTATTATATTCAGGAGCACAGTGTATAGTACTATTATATTCAGGAGCGCAGTGTATAGTACTATTATATTCAGGAGCGCAGTGTATAGTACTATTATATTCAGGAGTACAGTGTATAGTACTATTATATTCAGGAGTACAGTGTATAGTACTATTATATTCAGGAGCGCAGTGTATAGTACTATTATATTCAGGAGCGCAGTGTATAGTACTATTATATTCAGGAGTACAGTGTATAGTACTATTATATTCAGGAGTACAGTGTATAGTACTATTATATTCAGGAGCGCAGTGTATAGTACTATTATATTCAGGAGTACAGTGTATAGTACTATTATATTCAGGAGTACAGTGTATAGTACTATTATATTCAGGAGCGCAGTGTATAGTACTATTATATTCAGGAGCGCAGTGTATAGTACTATTATATTCAGGAGTACAGTGTATAGTACTATTATATTCAGGAGCACAGTGTATAGTACTATTATATTCAGGAGCACAGTGTATAGTACTATTATATTCAGGAGCGCAGTGTATAGTACTATTATATTCAGGAGTACAGTGTATAGTACTATTATATTCAGGAGTACAGTGTATAGTACTATTATATTCAGGAGCGCAGTGTATAGTACTATTATATTCAGGAGCGCAGTGTATAGTACTATTATATTCAGGAGTACAGTGTATAGTACTATTATATTCAGGAGTACAGTGTATAGTACTATTATATTCAGGAGCACAGTGTATAGTACTATTATATTCAGGGACACAGTGTATAGTACTATTATATTCAGGAGTGCAGTGTATAGTACTATTATATTCAGGAGCACAGTGTATAGTACTATTATATTCAGGAGCGCAGTGTATAGTACTATTATATTCAGGAGCGCAGTGTATAGTACTATTATATTCAGGAGCGCAGTGTATAGTACTATTATATTCAGGAGCACAGTGTATAGTACTATTATATTCAGGGGCGCAGTGTATAGTACTATTATATTCAGGAGCGCAGTGTATAGTACTATTATATTCAGGAGTGCAGTGTATAGTACTATTATATTCAGGAGCGCAGTGTATAGTACTATTATATTCAGGAGCGCAGTGTATAGTACTATTATATTCAGGAGTACAGTGTATAGTACTATTATATTCAGGAGCGCAGTGTATAGTACTATTATATTCAGGAGCGCAGTGTATAGTACTATTATATTCAGGAGTGCAGTGTATAGTACTATTATATTCAGAAGCGCAGTGTATAGTACTATTATATTCAGGAGCGCAGTGTATAGTACTATTATATTCAGGAGCGCAGTGTATAGTACTATTATATTCAGGAGCGCAGTGTATAGTACTATTATATTCAGGAGTACAGTGTATAGTACTATTATATTCAGGAGTACAGTGTATAGTACTATTATATTCAGGAGTGCAGTGTATAGTACTATTATATTCAGGAGCACAGTGTATAGTACTATTATATTCAGGGGCGCAGTGTATAGTACTATTATATTCAGGAGTACAGTGTATAGTACTATTATATTCAGGAGTACAGTGTATAGTACCATTATATTCAGGGACACAGTGTATAGTACTATTATATTCAGGGACACAGTGTATAGTACTATTATATTCAGGAGTGCAGTGTATAGTACTATTATATTCAGGAGCGCAGTGTATAGTACTATTATATTCAGGAGCGCAGTGTATAGTACTATTATATTCAGGAGCGCAGTGTATAGTACTATTATATTCAGGAGTACAGTGTATAGTACTATTATATTCAGGAGTACAGTGTATAGTACTATTATATTCAGGAGTGCAGTGTATAGTACTATTATATTCAGGAGCACAGTGTATAGTACTATTATATTCAGGGGCGCAGTGTATAGTACTATTATATTCAGGAGTACAGTGTATAGTACTATTATATTCAGGAGTACAGTGTATAGTACCATTATATTCAGGGACACAGTGTATAGTACTATTATATTCAGGGACACAGTGTATAGTACTATTATATTCAGGAGTGCAGTGTATAGTACTATTATATTCAGGAGTACAGTGTATAATACTATTATATTCAGGAGTACAGTGTATAGTACTATTATATTCAGGAGTACAGTGTATAGTACTATTATATTCAGGAGTACAGTGTATAGTACTATTATATTCAGGAGTACAGTGTATAGTACTATTATATTCAGGAGTGCAGTGTATAGTACTATTATATTCAGGAGCACAGTGTATAGTACTATTATATTCAGGGGCGCAGTGTATAGTACTATTATATTCAGGAGTGCAGTGTATAGTACTATTATATTCAGGAGTACAGTGTATAGTACCATTATATTCAGGGACACAGTGTATAGTACTATTATATTCAGGGACACAGTGTATAGTACTATTATATTCAGGAGTGCAGTGTATAGTACTATTATATTCAGGAGCGCAGTGTATAGTACTATTATATTCAGGAGCGCAGTGTATAGTACTATTATATTCAGGAGCGCAGTGTATAGTACTATTATATTCAGGAGTACAGTGTATAGTACTATTATATTCAGGAGTACAGTGTATAGTACTATTATATTCAGGAGTGCAGTGTATAGTACTATTATATTCAGGAGCACAGTGTATAGTACTATTATATTCAGGGGCGCAGTGTATAGTACTATTATATTCAGGAGTACAGTGTATAGTACTATTATATTCAGGAGTACAGTGTATAGTACCATTATATTCAGGGACACAGTGTATAGTACTATTATATTCAGGGACACAGTGTATAGTACTATTATATTCAGGAGTGCAGTGTATAGTACTATTATATTCAGGAGTACAGTGTATAATACTATTATATTCAGGAGTACAGTGTATAGTACTATTATATTCAGGAGTACAGTGTATAGTACTATTATATTCAGGAGTACAGTGTATAGTACTATTATATTCAGGAGTGCAGTGTATAGTACTATTATATTCAGGAGCGCAGTGTATAGTACTATTATATTCAGGAGTACAGTGTATAGTACTATTATATTCAGGAGCGCAGTGTATAGTACTATTATATTCAGGAGCACAGTGTATAGTACTATTATATTCAGGAGTACAGCGTATAATACTATTATATTCAGGAGCACAGCGTATAGTACTATTATATTCAGGAGTACAGTGTATAGTACTATTATATTCAGGAGTACAGTGTATAGTACTATTATATTCAGGAGTGCAGTGTATAGTACTATTATATTCAGGAGTGCAGTGTATAGTACTATTATATTCAGGAGTGCAGTGTATAGTACTATTATATTCAGGAGCACAGTGTATAGTACTATTATATTCAGGAGCACAGTGTATAGTACTATTATATTCAGGAGTACAGTGTATAGTAATATTATATTCAGGAGTACAGTGTATAGTACTATTATATTCAGGAGTACAGTGTATAGTACTATTATATTCAGGAGCGCAGTGTATAGTACTATTATATTCAGGAGTGCAGTGTATAGTACTATTATATTCAGGAGCGCAGTGTATAGTACTATTATATTCAGGAGCACAGTGTATAGTACTATTATATTCAGGAGTACAGTGTATAGTACTATTATATTCAGGAGTACAGTGTAAAGTACTATTATATTCAGGGGCGCAGTGTATAGTACTATTATATTCAGGAGTACAGTGTATAGTACTATTATATTCAGGAGTACAGTGTATAGTACCATTATATTCAGGGACACAGTGTATAGTACTATTATATTCAGGGACACAGTGTATAGTACAATTATATTCAGGAGTGCAGTGTATAGTACTATTATATTCAGGAGCGCAGTGTATAGTACTATTATATTCAGGAGCGCAGTGTATAGTACTATTATATTCAGGAGCGCAGTGTATAGTACTATTATATTCAGGAGTACAGTGTATAGTACTATTATATTCAGGAGTACAGTGTATAGTACTATTATATTCAGGAGTGCAGTGTATAGTACTATTATATTCAGGAGCGCAGTGTATAGTACTATTATATTCAGGGGCGCAGTGTATAGTACTATTATATTCAGGAGTACAGTGTATAGTACTATTATATTCAGGAGTACAGTGTATAGTACCATTATATTCAGGGACACAGTGTATAGTACTATTATATTCAGGGACACAGTGTATAGTACTATTATATTCAGGAGTGCAGTGTATAGTACTATTATATTCAGGAGTACAGTGTATAATACTATTATATTCAGGAGTACAGTGTATAGTACTATTATATTCAGGAGTACAGTGTATAGTACTATTATATTCAGGAGTACAGTGTATAGTACTATTATATTCAGGAGTGCAGTGTATAGTACTATTATATTCAGGAGCGCAGTGTATAGTACTATTATATTCAGGAGCACAGTGTATAGTACTATTATATTCAGGAGCGCAGTGTATAGTACTATTATATTCAGGAGCACAGTGTATAGTACTATTATATTCAGGAGTACAGCGTATAGTACTATTATATTCAGGAGCACAGTGTATAGTACTATTATATTCAGGAGCGCAGTGTATAGTACTATTATATTCAGGAGCGCAGTGTATAGTACTATTATATTCAGGAGCACAGTGTATAGTACTATTATATTCAGGAGCGCAGTATATAGTACTATTGTATTCAGGAGTACAGTGTATAGTACTATTATATTCAGGAGCGCAGTGTATAGTACTATTATATTCAGGAGCACAGTGTATAGTACTATTATATTCAGGAGTACAGTGTATAGTACTATTATATTCAGGAGTACAGTGTATAGTACTATTATATTCAGGAGTACAGTGTATAGTACTATTATATTCAGGAGCGCAGTGTATAGTACTATTATATTCAGGAGTGCAGTGTATAGTACTATTATATTCAGGAGCGCAGTGTATAGTACTATTATATTCAGGAGCGCAGTGTATAGTACTATTATATTCAGGAGTACAGTGTATAGTACTATTATATTCAGGAGTACAGTGTAAAGTACTATTATATTCAGGAGCGCAGTGTATAGTACTATTATATTCAGGAGCACAGTGTATAGTGCTATTATATTCAGGAGTATAGTGTATAGTACTATTATATTCAGGGGCGCAGTGTATAGTCCTATTATATTCAGCACAGTGTATAGTACTATTATATTCAGGAGCGCAGTGTATAGTACTATTATATTCAGGAGCACAGTGTATAGTACTATTATATTCAGGAGTACAGTGTATAGTACTATTATATTCAGGAGTGCAGTGTATAGTACTATTATATTCAGGAGTGCAGTGCATAGTACTATTATATTCAGGAGCGCAGTGCATAGTACTATTATATTCAGGAGTGCAGTGTATAGTACTATTATATTCAGGAGCGCAGTGTATAGTACTATTATATTCAGGGGCGCAGTGTATAGTACTATTATATTCAGGAGTACAGTGTATAGTACTATTATATTCAGGAGTACAGTGTATAGTACTATTATATTCAGGAGCGCAGTGTATAGTACTATTATATTCAGGAGTACAGTGTATAGTACTATTATATTCAGGAGCACAGTGTATAGTACTATTATATTCAGGAGCACAGTGTATAGTACTATTATATTCAGGAGTGCAGTGTATAGTACTATTATATTCAGGAGCGCAGTGTAATAGTACTATTATATTCAGGAGCGCAGTGTATAGTACTATTATATTCAGGAGCACAGTGTATAGTACTATTATATTCAGGAGTACAGTGTATAGTACTATTATATTCAGGAGCGCAGTGTATAGTACTATTATATTCAGGAGTGCAGTGTATAGTACTATTATATTCAGGAGTGCAGTGTATAGTACTATTATATTCAGGAGTACAGTGTATAGTACTATTATATTCAGGAGTGCAGTGGTATAGTACTATTATATTCAGGAGTACAGTGTATAGTACTATTATATTCAGGAGTGCAGTGTATAGTACTATTATATTCAGGAGCACAGTGTATAGTACTATTATATTCAGGAGCGCAGTGTATAGTACTATTATATTCAGGAGCGCAGTGTATAGTACTATTATATTCAGGAGCACAGTGTATAGTACTATTATATTCAGGAGCACAGTGTATAGTACTATTATATTCAGGGGCGCAGTGTATAGTACTATTATATTCAGGAGCACAGTGTATAGTACTATTATATTCAGGAGCACAGTGTATAGTACTATTATATTCAGGAGCACAGTGTATAGTACTATTATATTCAGGAGCGCAGTGTATAGTACTATTATATTCAGGAGCGCAGTGTATAGTACTATTATATTCAGGAGCGCAGTGTATAGTACTATTATATTCAGGAGTACAGTGTATAGTACTATTATATTCAGGAGTACAGTGTATAGTACTATTATATTCAGGAGTACAGTGTATAGTACTATTATATTCAGGGGCGCAGTGTATAGTACTATTATATTCAGGAGTGCAGTGTATAGTACTATTATATTCAGGAGCACAGTGTATAGTACTATTATATTCAGGAGCACAGTGTATAGTACTATTATATTCAGGAGTGCAGTGTATAGTACTATTATATTCAGGAGCGCAGTGTATAGTACTATTATATTCAGGAGTGCAGTGTATAGTACTATTATATTCAGGAGTACAGTGTATAGTACTATTATATTCAGGAGTACAGTGTATAGTACCATTATATTCAGGACACAGTGTATAGTACTATTATATTCAGGGACACAGTGTATAGTACTATTATATTCAGGAGTGCAGTGTATAGTACTATTATATTCAGGAGTACAGTGTATAATACTATTATATTCAGGAGTACAGTGTATAGTACTATTATATTCAGGAGTACAGTGTATAGTACTATTATATTCAGGAGTACAGTGTATAGTACTATTATATTCAGGAGTGCAGTGTATAGTACTATTATATTCAGGAGCGCAGTGTATAGTACTATTATATTCAGGAGCACAGTGTATAGTACTATTATATTCAGGAGCGCAGTGTATAGTACTATTATATTCAGGAGCGCAGTGTATAGTACTATTATATTCAGGAGTGCAGTGTATAGTACTATTATATTCAGGAGTACAGTGTATAGTACTATTATATTCAGGAGCGCAGTGTATAGTACTATTATATTCAGGAGTACAGTGTATAGTACTATTATATTCAGGAGTGCAGTGTATAGTACTATTATATTCAGGAGTGCAGTGCATAGTACTATTATATTCAGGAGCGCAGTGCATAGTACTATTATATTCAGGAGCGCAGTGTATAGTACTATTATATTCAGGAGCGCAGTGTATAGTACTATTATATTCAGGAGCGCAGTGTATAGTACTATTATATTCAGGAGCGCAGTGTATAGTACTATTATATTCAGGAGCGCAGTGTATAGTACTATTATATTCAGGAGCGCAGTGTATAGTACTATTATATTCAGGAGTGCAGTGTATAGTACTATTATATTCAGGAGTACAGTGTATAGTACTATTATATTCAGGAGTGCAGTGTATAGTACTATTATATTCAGGAGTACAGTGTATAGTACTATTATATTCAGGAGTGCAGTGTATAGTACTATTATATTCAGGAGTACAGTGTATAGTACTATTATATTCAGGAGCGCAGTGTATAGTACTATTATATTCAGGAGTGCAGTGTATAGTACTATTATATTCAGGAGCGCAGTGTATAGTACTATTATATTCAGGAGTGCAGTGTATAGTACTATTATATTCAGGAGCACAGTGTATAGTACTATTATATTCAGGGGCGCAGTGTATAGTACTATTATATTCAGGAGTGCAGTGTATAGTACTATTATATTCAGGAGCACAGTGTATAGTACTATTATATTCAGGAGCACAGTGTATAGTACTATTATATTCAGGAGTACAGTGTATATACTATTATATTCAGGAGCGCAGTGTATAGTACTATTATATTCAGGAGCGCAGTGTATAGTACTATTATATTCAGGAGCGCAGTGTATAGTACTATTATATTCAGGAGTACAGTGTATAGTACTATTATATTCAGGAGTACAGTGTATAGTACTATTATATTCAGGAGTACAGTGTATAGTACTATTATATTCAGGAGCGCAGTGTATAGTACTATTATATTCAGGAGTACAGTGTATAGTACTATTATATTCAGGAGCACAGTGTATAGTACTATTATATTCAGGGGCGCAGTGTATAGTACTATTATATTCAGGAGCGCAGTGTATACTACTATTATATTCAGGAGTGCAGTATATAGTACTATTATATTCAGGAGCGCAGTGTATAGTACTATTATATTCAGGAGTCCAGTGTATAGTACTATTATATTCAGGAGCGCAGTGTATAGTACTATTATATTCAGGAGCACAGTGTATAGTACTATTATATTCAGGAGCACAGTGTATAGTACTATTATATTCAGGAGCACAGTGTATAGTACTATTATATTCAGGAGTACAGTGTATAGTACTATTATATTCAGGGACACAGTGTGTGATACTATTATATTTGGGGGCATAGAGTGTTGTAGCATAAGAATTTGCTCTTCGTTTATAGGTACAGAAATGTTGAAAAAGTGAGCTTCTGAAGACGTCTGAGCAGCAAATTGACCCATTTCCGCAGGAAATGGGTCATGACCAGGAGGCATCATGGAGTTCTGGACCAGATGGAAACATAAAGAGAACGACTAGAATCTGAGAAGTCGTCACCGGTGAGTCACTAAATGTAAATGTTTATTCTCCCTGTGACTGCTCAGTACTGTAGTCACTGTATGATCTGCAGCAAGATGATTTGTGTATCGTTCTTTTTTGTGAAACTTCAACTCCCAGCATATCCTTACTATCATTCTGGCTATACTGGGAGCTGTAGTTTTATGCCGTACAAACTTATATGGCAGGGGTTAAACTAAATTAGCAAATTATCTCTGTACTGAGCACTTTGTACTGGTGCTGTATATATGTAGCGAGCTTGGTTCTGGTGCTGTAAATATATGTACTGAGCTTTGTTCTGGTGCTGTATATATATATATATGTACTGAGCCTTGTTCTGGTGCTGTATATATGTACTGAGCTTTGTTCTGGTGCTGTATATATATATATATATGTACTGAGCCTTGTTCTGGTGCTGTATATATGTACTGAGCTAGGTTCTGGTGCTGTAAATATATGTATTGAGCCTTGTTCTGGTGCTGTATATATGTACTGAGCTTGGTTCTGGTGCTGTATATATATGTCCTGAGCTTTGTTCTGGTGCTGTATATATATATGTCCTGAGCTTTGTTCTGGAGCTGTATCTATTTACTGAGCTTTGTTCTGGTGCTGGAAATATATATACTGTGCTTGGCTCATGTTATATTTAGGTACTGAGCTTTGTTCTGGTGCTGTATATTTGTACTGAGCTTGGTTCTGGTGCTGTCTATATATGTACTGAGCTTGGTTCTGGCATTGTATTTAGGTACTGAGCTTGGTCCTGGCACCATATCTGTGCATTAGCTGCCAGATCCGTTGTAGCTTACTGTGCACACCGCACTGTCCTCCACCCTTCTCACAGTGCACAGTGTAACTAAATGGGCTGAGCACGCTTAAGATATTGAATGTGCGCATATAGGTCTATACGTAATGGGTGAGTTTAATATAATGTGTGGGTAGGTCTCTACGCTTATGTAATTATATATATATAGTATGGCAATCCACACTAAAACATTCTGGTCAGGGAATTCCTTTATTTAGAGTTCACCTTAATGTAGAGGGTATTTGGAATATCATAATTGTTTTATTTCATTATTAGAATCATTTTCATTGGCGCGATACACCGCAAAGTACAGTGAACCCCCCCCCCCCCCCCGCGGCGCGTATGTCTTTGTCCACAAAACAGGGAACCTGTTGTTAAAAATTTGAATCCCACCCCTGCCCTACCTAATATCACACGTAATAAAAACGCTCCCTACATAATATCACACATGTAATACAGACGCTCCCCGTGTAATATCACACATGTAATACAGACGCTCCCCGTGTAATATCACACATCATAAAGACGCTCCCTACCTAATATACCACATGTAATAAAGATGCTCCCTACGTAATATCACACATGTAATACAGACGCTCCCTACCTAATATCACACATGTAATACAGGCGCTCCCTACCTAATATCACACATGTAATACAGAGCTTTCCCTGTGTAATATCACACATGTAATACAGACACTCCCTACCTAATATCACACATGTAATACAGACGCTCCCTACCTAATATCACACATGTAATACAGAGCTTTCCCTGTGTAATATCACACATGTAATACAGACACTCCCTACCTAATATCACACATGTAATACAGATGCTCCCTACGTAATATCACACATGTAATACAGGCGCTCCCGTGTGTAATATCACACATCATAAAGATGCTCCCTACCTAATATACCACATGTAATAAAGATGCTCCCTACGTAATATCACACATGTAATACAGGCGCTCCCTACCTAATATCACACATGTAATACAGACGCTCCCTACCTAATATCACACATGTAATACAGACGCTCCCTACCTAATATCACACATGTAATAAAGACACTCCCTACCTAATATCACACATGTAATAAAGATGCTCCCTACGTAATATCACACATGTAATACAGAGCTTTCCCTGTGTAATATCACACATGTAATACAGACACTCCCTACCTAATATCACACATGTAATACAGATGCTCCCTACGTAATATCACACATGTAATACAGGCGCTCCCGTGTGTAATATCACACATCATAAAGATGCTCCCTACCTAATATACCACTGTAATAAAGATGCTCCCTACGTAATATCCACACATGTAATACAGGCGCTCCCTACCTAATATCACACATGTAATACAGACGCTCCCTACCTAATATCACACATGTAATACAGACGCTCCCTACCTAATATCACACATGTAATAAAGACACTCCCTACCTAATATACCACATGTAATAAAGATGCTCCCTACGTAATATCACACATGTAATACAGGCGCTCCCTACCTAATATCACACATGTAATACAGGCGCTCCCTACCTAATATCACACATGTAATACAGACGCTCCTTACCTAAATATCACACATGTAATAAAGATGCTCCCTACGTAATATCACACATGTAATACAGAGCTTTCCCTGTGTAATATCACACATGTAATACAGACACTCCCTACCTAATATCACACATGTAATACAGATGCTCCCTACGTAATATCACACATGTAATACAGGCGCTCCCGTGTGTAATATCACACATCATAAGATGCTCCCTACCTAATATACCACATGTAATAAAGATGCTCCCTACGTAATATCACACATGTAATACAGGCGCTCCCTACCTAATATCACACATGTAATACAGAGCTTTCCCTGTGTAATATCACACATGTAATAAGACGACTCCCTACCTAATATCACACATGTAATACAGACGCTCCCTACCTAATATCACACATGTAATACAGACGCTCCCTACCTAATATCACACATGTAATAAAGACACTCCCTACCTAATATCACACATGTA